>NW_024608208.1:0-53327 GCF_018296145.1 Oncorhynchus tshawytscha
GTTTCTAATACATTATGACAGACCAGCTAGATCTACTGTCTCTACTTATATTATGACAGACCAGGAAGACCTAATGTCCCTATTATATTATGACAGACCAGCTAGATCTACTGTATCTATTATATTATGACAGACCAGCTAGATCTACTGTTTCTAATACATTATGACAGACCAGCTAGATCTACTGTCTCTACTAAATTATGACAGACCAGATAGATCAACTGTTTCTAATACATTATGACAGACCAGCTAGATCTACTGTCTCTGTTATATTATGACAGACCAGCTAGATCTACTGTCTCTATTATATTATGACATACCAGCTAGATCTACTGTCCCTATTATATTATGACAGACCAGCAAGACCTAATGTCCCTATTATATTATGACAGACCAACTAGATCTACTATATCGTCTATATTATGACAGACCAGCTAAATCTACTGTCTCTATTATATTATGACAGACCACCTAGATCTACTGTATCTATTATATTATGACAGACCAGCTAGATCTACTGACTCTGCTATATTATGACAGACCAGCTAGATCTACTGTCTCTTCTACATTATGACAGACCAGCTAGATCTACTGTCTCTACTATATTATGACAGACCAGCTAGATCTACTGTATCTACTATATTATGACAGACCAGCTAAATCTACTGTCTCTATTATATTATGACAGACCAGCTAGATCTACTGTCTCTATTATATTATGACAGACCAGCTAGATCTACTGTCTCTATTATATTATGACAGACCAGCTAGATCTAGTGTATCTATTATATTATGACAGACCAGCTAGATCTACTGACTCTATTATATTATGACATACCAGCTAGATCTGTCTCTATTATAGTATGACAGACCAGCTAGATCTACTGTACCTATTATATTATGACAGACCAGCAAGATCTACTGTCTCTACTATATTATGACAGACCAGCTAGATCTACTGTATCTATTATATTATGACAGACCAGCTAGATCTACTGTCTCTACTAAATTATGACAGACCAGATAGATCAACTGTTTCTAATACATTATGACAGACCAGCTAGATCTACTGTCTCTGTTATATTATGACAGACCAGCTAGATCTACTGTCTCTATTATATTATGACATACCAGCTAGATCTACTGTCCCTATTATATTATGACAGACCAGCAAGACCTAATGTCCCTATTATATTATGACAGACCAGCTAGATCTACTGTATCGTCTATATTATGACAGACCAGCTAAATCTACTGTCTCTATTATATTATGACAGACCAGCTAGATCTACTGTATCTATTATATTATGACAGACCAGCTAGATCTACTGACTCTGCTATATTATGACAGACCAGCTAGATCTACTGTCTCTTCTACATTATGACAGACCAGCTAGATCTACTGTCTCTACTATATTATGACAGACCAGCTAGATCTACTGTATCTACTATATTATGACAGACCAGCTAAATCTACTGTCTCTATTATATTATGACAGACCAGCTAGATCTACTGTCTCTATTATATTATGACAGACCAGCTAGATCTACTGTCTCTATTATATTATGACAGACCAGCTAGATCTGTCTCTATTATAGTATGACAGACCAGCTAGATCTACTGTATCTATTATATTATGACAGACCAGCTAGATCTACTGACTCTATTATATTATGACAGACCAGATAGATCAACTGTATTTATTATATTATGACAGACCAGCTAGATCTACTGACTCTATTATATTATGACAGACCAGCTAGATCTACTGTCTCTACTATATTATGACAGACCAGCTAGGTCTACTGTATCTACTATATTATGACAGACCAGCTAAATCTACTGTCTCTATTATATTATGACAGACCTGCTAGATCTACTGTCTCTATTATATTATGACAGACCAGCTAGATCTACTGTCTCTATTATATTATGACAGACCAGCTAGATCTACTGTCTCTATTGTATTATGAGAGACCAGCTAGATATTATGAGAGACCAGCTAGATATTATATTATGACAGACCAGCTAGATCTACTGTCTCTATTATATTATAACAGACCAGCTAGATCTACTGTCCCTATTATATTATGACAGACCAGCTAGATATACTGTCTCTATTATATTATGACAGACCAGCTAGATCTACTGTCTCTATTGTATTATGAAAGACCAGCTAGATCTACTGTCTCTATTATATTATGACAGACCAGCTAGATCTACTGTCTCTACTATATTATGACAGACCAGATAGATCAACTGTCCCTATTATATTATGACAGACCAGCAAGACCTAATGTCCCTATTATATTATGACAGACCAGCTAGATCTACTGTATCGACTATATTATGACAGACCAGCTAAATCTACTGTCTCTATTATATTATGACAGACCAGCAAGACCTAATGTCCCTATTATATTATGACAGACCAGCTAGATCTACTGTTTCTAATACATTATGACAGACCAGCTAGATCTACTGTCTCTACTATATTATGACAGACCAGGAAGACCTAATGTCCCTATTATATTATGACAGACCAGCTAGATCTACTGTATCTATTATATTATGACAGACCAGCTAGATCTACTGTTTCTAATACATTATGACAGACCAGCTAGATCTACTGTCTCTACTATATTATGACAGACCAGCTAGATCTACTGTCTCTGTTATATTATGACAGACCAGCTAGATCAACTGTATTTATTATATTATGACAGACCAGATAGATCAACTGTATTTATTATATTATGACAGACCAGCTAGATCTACTGTTTCTAAAACATTATGACAGACCAGATAGATCTACTGTCCCTATTATATTATGACAGACCAGCAAGACCTAATGTCCCTATTATATTAAGACAGACCTGCTAGATCTACTGTCTCTATTATATTATGACAGACCAGCTAGATCTACTGTATCTATTATATTATGACAGACCAGCTAGATCTACTGTATCTATTATATTATGACAGACCAGCTAGATCTACTGTTTCTAAAACATTATGACAGACCAGCTAGATCTACTGTCTCTGTTATATTATGACAGACCAGCTAGATCTACTGTCTCTGTTATATTATGACAGACCAGCTAGATCTACTGTATCTATTATATTATGACATACCAGCTAGATCTGTCTCTATTATAGTATGACAGACCAGCTAGATCTACTGTACCTAAAACATTATGACAGACCAGCTAGATCTACTGTCTCTGTTATATTATGACAGACCAGCTAGATCTACTGTCTCTGTTATATTATGACAGACCAGCTAGATCTACTGTATCTATTATATTATGACATACCAGCTAGATCTGTCTCTATTATAGTATGACAGACCAGCTAGATCTACTGTACCTATTATATTATGACAGACCAGCAAGATCTACTGTCTCTACTATATTATGACAGACCAGCTAGATCTACTGTATCTATTATATTATGACAGACCAGCTAGATCTACTGTCTCTACTAAATTATGACAGACCAGATAGATCAACTGTTTCCAATACATTATGACAGACCAGCTAGATCTACTGTCTCTTTTATATTATGACATACCAGCTAGATCTACTGTCCCTATTATATTATGACAGACCAGCAAGACCTAATGTCCCTATTATATTATGACAGACCAGCTAGATCTACTGTATCGTCTATATTATGACAGACCAGCTAAATCTACTGTCTCTATTATATTATGACAGACCAGCTAGATCTACTGTCTCTATTATATTATGACAGACCAGCTAGATCTACTGTATCTATTATATTATGACAGACCAGCTAGATCTACTGTATCTACTATATTATGACAGACCAGCAAGACCTAATGTCCCTATTATATTATGACAGACCAGCTAGATCTACTGTATCTATTATATTATGACAGACCAGCTAGATCTACTGTTTCTAATAAATTATGACAAACCAGCTAGATCTACTGTCTCTACTATATTATGACAGACCAGCTAGATCTACTGTCTCTGCTATATTATGACAGACCAGCTAGATCAACTGTATTTATTATATTATGACAGACCAGATAGATCAACTGTATTTATTATATTATTATTATATTATGACAGACCAGCTAGATCTACTGTTTCTAAAACATTATGACAGACCAGCTAGATCTACTGTCTCTGTTATATTATGACAGACCAGCTAGATCTCCTGTCTCTGTTATATTATGACAGACCAGCTAGATCTACTGTATCTATTATATTATGACATACCAGCTAGATCTGTCTCTATTATAGTATGACAGACCAGCTAGATCTACTGTACCTATTATATTATGACAGACCAGCAAGATCTACTGTCTCTACTATATTATGACAGACCAGCTAGATCTACTTTATCTATTATATTATGACAGACCAGCTAGATCTACTGTCTCTACTAAATTATGACAGACCAGATAGATCAACTGTTTCTAATACATTATGACAGACCAGCTAGATCTACTGTCTCTGTTATATTATGACAGACCAGCTAGATCTACTGTCTCTATTATATTATGACATACCAGCTAGATCTGTCTCTATTATAGTATGACAGACCAGCTAGATCTACTGTCTCTATTATATTATGACAGACCAGCTAGATCTACTGACTCTATTATATTTTGACAGACCAGCTAGATCAACTGTATTTATTATATTATGACAGACCAGATAGATCAACTGTATTTATTATATTATGACAGACCAGCTAGATCTACTGTTTCTAAAACATTATGACAGACCAGCTAGATCTACTGTCTCTGTTATATTATGACAGACCAGCTAGATCTACTGTCTCTATTATATTATGACAGACCAGCTAGATCTACTGTCTCTATTATATTATGACAGACCAGCTAGATCTACTGTCTCTATTATATTATCACAGACAAGCTAGATCTACTGTCTCTATTATATTATGACAGACCAGATAGATCTACTGTATCTATTATATAATGACAGACCAGCTAGATCTACTGTTTCTAATACATTATGACAGACCAGCTAGATCTACTGTCTCTATTATATTATGACAGACCAGCTAGATCTACTGTATCTATTATATTGTGACAGACCAGCTAGATCTACTGTCTCTACTATATTATGACAGACCAGCAAGACCTAATGTCCCTATTATATTATGACAGACCAGCTAGATCTACTGTATCTACTATATTATGACAGACCAGCTAAATCTACTGTCTCTATTATATTATGACAGACCAGCAAGACCTAATGTCCCTATTATATTATGACAGACCAGCTAGATCTACTGTTTCTAATACATTATGACAGACCAGCTAGATCTACTGTCTCTACTATATTATGACAGACCAGGAAGACCTAATGTCCCTATTATATTATGACAGACCAGCTAGATCTACCGTCTCTGTTATATTATGACAGACCAGCTAGATCAACTGTATTTATTATATTATGACAGACCAGCTAGATCTACTGTATCTATTATATTATGACAGACCAGCTAGATCTACTGTTTCTAATAAATTATGACAAACCAGCTAGATCTACTGTCTCTACTATATTATGACAGACCAGCTAGATCTACTGTCTCTGCTATATTATGACAGACCAGCTAGATCAACTGTATTTATTATATTATGACAGACCAGATAGATCAACTGTATTTATTATATTATGACAGACCAGCTAGATCTACTGTTTCTAAAACATTATGACAGACCAGCTAGATCTACTGTCTCTGTTATATTATGACAGACCAGCTAGATCTACTGTCTCTGTTATATTATGACAGACCAGCTAGATCTACTGTATCTATTATATTATGACATACCAGCTAGATCTGTCTCTATTATAGTATGACAGACCAGCTAGATCTACTGTACCTATTATATTATGACAGACCAGCAAGATCTACTGTCTCTATTGTATTATGACAGACCAGTTAGATCTACTTTATCTATTATATTATGACAGACCAGCTAGATCTACTGTCTCTACTAAATTATGACAGACCAGATAGATCAACTGTTTCTAATACATTATGACAGACCAGCTAGATCTACTGTCTCTGTTATATTATGACAGACCAGCTAGATCTACTGTCTCTATTATATTATGACATACCAGCTAGATCTGTCTCTATTATAGTATGACAGACCAGCTAGATCTACTGACTCTATTATATTTTGACAGACCAGCTAGATCAACTGTATTTATTATATTATGACAGACCAGATAGATCAACTGTATTTATTATATTATGACAGACCAGCTAGATCTACTGTTTCTAAAACATTATGACAGACCAGCTAGATCTACTGTCTCTGTTATATTATGACAGACCAGCTAGATCTACTGTCTCTATTATATTATGACATACCAGCTAGATCTGTCTCTATTATAGTATGACAGACCAGCTAGATCTACTGTCTCTATTATATTATGACAGACCAGCTAGATATTATACTGACTCTATTATATTATGACAGACCAGCTAGATCAACTGTCTCTATTATATTATGACAGACCAGCTAGATCTACTGTTTCTAAAACATAATGACAGACCAGCTAGATCTACCGTTTCTAATATATTATGACAGACCAGCTAGATCTACTGTCTCTATTATATTATGACAGACCAGCTAGATCTACTGTCCCTATTATATTATGACAGACCAGCAAGACCTAATGTCCCTATTATATTATGACAGACCAGCTAGATCTACTGTTTCTAATACATTATGACAGACCAGCTAGATCTACTGTCTCTACTATATTATGACAGACCAGGAAGACCTAATGTCCCTATTATATTATGACAGACCAGCTAGATCTACTGTATCTATTATATTATGACAGACCAGCTAGATCTACTGTTTCTAATACATTATGACAGACCAGCTAGATCTACTGTCTCTATTATATTATGACAGACCAGCTAGATCTACTGTCTCTGTTATATTATGACAGACCAGCTAGATCAACTGTATTTATTATATTATGACAGACCAGATAGATCAACTGTATTTATTATATTATGACAGACCAGCTAGATCTACTGTTTCTAAGACATTATGACAGACCAGATAGATCTACTGTCCCTATTATATTATGACAGACCAGCAAGACCTAATGTCCCTATTATATTAAGACAGACCTGCTAGATCTACTGTCTCTATTATATTATGACAGACCAGCTAGATCTACTGTATCTATTATATTATGACAGACCAGCTAGATCTACTGTATCTATTATATTATGACAGACCAGCTAGATCTACTGTTTCTATTATATTATGACAGACCAGCTAGATCTACTGTCTCTATTATATTATGACAGACCAGCTAGATCTACTGTCTCTGTTATATTATGACAGACCAGCTAGATCTACTGTCTCTGTTATATTATGACAGACCAGCTAGATCTACTGTCTCTGTTATATTATGACAGACCAGCTAGATCTACTGTATCTATTATATTATGACATACCAGCTAGATCTGTCTCTATTATAGTATGACAGACCAGCTAGATCTACTGTACCTAAAACATTATGACAGACCAGCTAGATCTACTGTCTCTGTTATATTATGACAGACCAGCTAGATCTACTGTCTCTGTTATATTATGACAGACCAGCTAGATCTACTGTATCTATTATATTATGACATACCAGCTAGATCTGTCTCTATTATAGTATGACAGACCAGCTAGATCTACTGTACCTATTATATTATGACAGACCAGCAAGATCTACTGTCTCTATATTATGACAGACCAGCTAGATCTACTGTATCTATTATATTATGACAGACCAGCTAGATCTACTGTCTCTATTATATTATGACAGACCAGCTAGATCTACTGTCTCTACTAAATTATGACTATTATATTATGACAGACCAGCAAGACCTAATGTCCCTATTATATTATGACAGACCAGCTAGATCTACTGTATCGACTATATTATGACAGACCAGCTAAATCTACTGTCTCTATTATATTATGACAGACCAGCAAGACCTAATGTCCCTATTATATTATGACAGACCAGCTAGATCTACTGTTTCTAATACATTATGACAGACCAGCTAGATCTACTGTCTCTACTATATTATGACAGACCAGGAAGACCTAATGTCCCTATTATATTATGACAGACCAGCTAGATCTACTGTATCTATTATATTATGACAGACCAGCTAGATCTACTGTTTCTAATACATTATGACAGACCAGCTAGATCTACTGTCTCTACTATATTATGACAGACCAGCTAGATCTACTGTCTCTGTTATATTATGACAGACCAGCTAGATCAACTGTATTTATTATATTATGACAGACCAGATAGATCAACTGTATTTATTATATTATGACAGACCAGCTAGATCTACTGTTTCTAAAACATTATGACAGACCAGATAGATCTACTGTCCCTATTATATTATGACAGACCAGCAAGACCTAATGTCCCTATTATATTAAGACAGACCTGCTAGATCTACTGTCTCTATTATATTATGACAGACCAGCTAGATCTACTGTATCTATTATATTATGACAGACCAGCTAGATCTACTGTATCTATTATATTATGACAGACCAGCTAGATCTACTGTTTCTAAAACATTATGACAGACCAGCTAGATCTACTGTCTCTGTTATATTATGACAGACCAGCTAGATCTACTGTCTCTGTTATATTATGACAGACCAGCTAGATCTACTGTATCTATTATATTATGACATACCAGCTAGATCTGTCTCTATTATAGTATGACAGACCAGCTAGATCTACTGTACCTATTATATTATGACAGACCAGCAAGATCTACTGTCTCTACTATATTATGACAGACCAGCTAGATCTACTGTATCTATTATATTATGACAGACCAGCTAGATCTACTGTTTCTAAAACATTATGACAGACCAGCTAGATCTACTGTCTCTTTTATATTATGACAGACCAGCTAGATCTACTGTCTCTATTATATTATGACATACCAGCTAGATCTGTCTCTATTATAGTATGACAGACCAGCTAGATCTACTGTCTCTATTATATTATGACAGACCAGCTAGATGTACTGACTCTATTATATTATGACAGACCAGATAGATCAACTGTATCTATTATATTATGACAGACCAGCTAGATCTACTGTTTCTAAAACATAATGACAGACCAGCTAGATCTACTGTTTCTAATATATTATGACAGACCAGCTAGATCTACTGTCTCTATTATATTATGACAGACCAGCTAGATCTACTGTCCCTATTATATTATGACAGACCAGCAAGACCTAATGTCCCTATTATATTATGACAGACCAGCTAGATCTACTGTATCGACTATATTATGACAGACCAGCTAAATCTACTGTCTCTATTATATTATGACAGACCAGCAAGACCTAATGTCCCTATTATATTATGACAGACCAGCTAGATCTACTGTTTCTAATACATTATGACAGACCAGCTAGATCTACTGTCTCTACTATATTATGACAGACCAGGAAGACCTAATGTCCCTATTATATTATGACAGACCAGCTAGATCTACTGTATCTATTATATTATGACAGACCAGCTAGATCTACTGTCTCTACTAAATTATGACAGACCAGATAGATCAACTGTCCCTATTATATTATGACAGACCAGCAAGACCTAATGTCCCTATTATATTATGACAGACCAGCTAGATCTACTGTCTCTATTATATTATGACAGACCAGCTAAATCTACTGTCTCTATTATATTATGACAGACCAGCAAGACCTAATGTCCCTATTATATTATGACAGACCAGCTAGATCTACTGTTTCTAATACATTATGACAGACCAGCTAGATCTACTGTCTCTACTATATTATGACAGACCAGGAAGACCTAATGTCCCTATTATATTATGACAGACCAGCTAGATCTACTGTATCTATTATATTATGACAGACCAGCTAGATCTACTGTTTCTAATACATTATGACAGACCAGCTAGATCTACTGTCTCTACTATATTATGACAGACCAGCTAGATCTACTGTCTCTGTTATATTATGACAGACCAGCTAGATCAACTGTATTTATTATATTATGACAGACCAGATAGATCAACTGTATTTATTATATTATGACAGACCAGCTAGATCTACTGTTTCTAAAACATTATGACAGACCAGATAGATCTACTGTCCCTATTATATTATGACAGACCAGCAAGACCTAATGTCCCTATTATATTAAGACAGACCAGCTAGATCTACTGTCTCTATTATATTATGACAGACCAGCTAGATCTACTGTATCTATTATATTATGACAGACCAGCTAGATCTACTGTATCTATTATATTATGACAGACCAGCTAGATCTACTGTTTCTAAAACATTATGACAGACCAGCTAGATCTACTGTCTCTGTTATATTATGACAGACCAGCTAGATCTACTGTCTCTGTTATATTATGACAGACCAGCTAGATCTACTGTCTCTTTTATATTATGACATACCAACTAGATATGTCTCTATTATAGTATGACAGACCAGCTAGATCTACTGTACCTATTATATTATGACAGACCAGCAATATCTACTGTCTCTACTATATTATGACAGACCAGCTAGATCTACTGTATCTATTATATTATGACAGACCAGCTAGATCTACTGTCTCTACTAAATTATGACAGACCAGCTAGATCTACTGTTTCTAAAACATTATGACAGACCAGCTAGATCTACTGTCTCTGTTATATTATGACAGACCAGCTAGATCTACTGTCTCTGTTATATTATGACAGACCAGCTAGATCTACTGTCTCTATTATATTATGACAGACCAGCAAGACCTAATGTCCCTATTATATTATGACAGACCAGCTAGATCTACTGTATCGTCTATATTATGACAGACCAGCTAACTCTACTGTCTCTATTATATTATGACAGACCAGCTAGATCTACTGTATCTATTATATTATGACAGACCAGCTAGATCTACTGTATCTACTATATTATGACAGACCAGCAAGACCTAATGTCCCTATTATATTATGACAGACCAGCTAGATATACTGTATCTATTATATTATGACATACCAGCTAGATCTGTCTCTATTATAGTATGACAGACCAGCTAGATCTACTGTACCTATTATATTATGACAGACCAGCAAGATCTACTGTCTCTACTATATTATGACAGACCAGCTAGATCTACTGTATCTATTATATTATGACAGACCAGCTAGATCTACTGTCTCTACTAAATTATGACAGACCAGATAGATCAACTGTTTCTATTACATTATGACAGACCAGCTAGATCTACTGTCTCTGTTATATTATGACAGACCAGCTAGATCTACTGTCTCTATTATATTATGACAGACCAGCTAGATCTACTGTCTCTATTATATTATTACAGACCAGCTAGATCTACTGTCCCTATTATATTATGACAGACCAGCTAGATCTACTGTATCTACTATATTATGACAGACCAGCTAGATCTACTGTTTCTGTTATATTATGACAGACCAGCTAGATCTACTGTCTCTGTTATATTGTGACAGACCAGCAAGATCTACTCCATTTAATATATTATGACACACCAGCTAGATCTAGTGTCTTTATTATATTATGCAAGACCAGCTAGATCTAATGTCTCTATTATCTTATGACGGACCAGCTAGATCTACTGTATCTATTATATTATGACAGACCAGCTACATCTACTGTCTCTACTATATTATGACAGACCAGCAAGACCTATTGTCCCTATTATATTATGACAGACCTGCTAGATCTACTGTATCTATTATATTATGACACACCAGCTAGATCTACTGTATCTATTATATTATGACAGACCAGCTAGATCTACTGTCTCTACTATATTATGACAGACCAGCTAGATCTACTGTCTCTGCTATATTATGACAGACCAGCTAGATCAACTGTATTTATTATATTATGACAGACCAGCTAGATCTACTGTCTCTGTTATATTATGACAGACCAGCTAGATCTACTGTATCTATTATATTATGACATACCAGCTAGATCTGTCTCTATTATAGTATGACAGACCAACTAGATCTACTGTACCTATTATATTATGACAGACCAGCAAGATCTACTGTCTCTACTATATTATGACAGACCAGCTAGATCTACTTAATCTATTATATTATGACAGACCAGCTAGATCTACTGTCTCTACTATTATATTATGACAGACCAGATAGATCTGTTTCTATTATATTATGACAGACCAGCTAGATCTACTGTCTCTGCTATATTATGACAGACCAGCTAGATCTACTGTATTTATTATATTATGACAGACCAGCTAGATCTACTGTCTCTCCTATATTATGACAGATCAGCTAGGTTTACTGTATCTATTATATTATGACAGACCAGCAAGATCTACTGTCTCTATTATATTATGACAGACCAGCTAGATCTACTGTCTCTATTATATTATGACAGACCACGTAGATATACTGTCTCTATTATATTATGACAGACCAGGTAGATCTACTTTATCTATTATATTATGACAGACCAGCTAGATCTACTGTGTCTATTATATTATGATAGACCAGCTAGATCTACTGTCTCTATTATATTATGACAGACCAGGTAGATCTACTTTCTCTATTATATTATGACAGACCAGCTAGATATACTGTCTCTATTATATTATGACAGACCAGCTAGATCTACTGTCTCTATTATATTATGACAGACCAGCTAGATCTACTGTCTCTATTATATTATGACAGACCAGCTAGATCTACTGTCTCTATTATATTATGACAGACCAGCTAGATCTACTGTCTCTATTATATTTTGACAGACCAGCTAGATCAACTGTATTTATTATATTATGACAGACCAGCTAGATCTACTGCTAGATCTATTCTATTATATTATGACAGACCAGCTAGATCTACTGTCTCTATTATATTATGACAGACCAGCTAGATCTACTGTCTCTATTATATTATGACAGACCAGCTAGATCTACTGTCTCTATTATATTATGACAGACCAGCTAGATCTACTGTCTCTATTATATTATGACAGACCAGCTAGATCTACTGTCTCTATTATATTATGACAGACCAGCTAGATCTACTGTCTCTATTATATTATGACAGACCAGCTAGATCTACTGTCTCTATTATATTATGACAGACCAGCTAGATCTACTGTCTCTATTATATTATGACAGACCAGCTAGATCTACTGTCTCTATTATATTATGACAGACCAGCTAGATCTACTGTCTCTATTATATTATGACAGACCAGCTAGATCTACTGTATCTATTATATTATGACAGACCAGCTAGATCTACTGTCCCTATTATATTATGACAGACCTGCTAGATCTACTATATCTATTGTATTATGACAGACCAGCTAGATCTACTGTATCTATTATATTATGATAGACCAGCTAGATCTACTGTATCTATTATCTTATGACAGACCAGCTAGATCTACTGTATCTACTATATTATGACAGACCAGCTAGATCTACTGTCTCTGCTATATTATGACAGACCAGCTAGATCTACTGTATTTATTATATTATGATAGACCAGCTAGATCTACTGTATCTATTATATAATGACAGACCAGCTAGATCTATTATTTCTATTATATTATGACAGACCAGCTACATCTACTGTCTCTATTATATTATGACAGACCAGCTAGATCTACTGTATCTATTATATTATGACAGACCAGCTAGATCTACTGTATCTATTATATTATGACAGACCAGCTAGATCTGTCTCTATTATAGTATGACAGACCAGCTAGATCTACTGTACCTATTATATTATGACAGACCAGCTAGATCTACTGTCTCTATTATATTATGACAGACCAGCTAGATCTACTGTATCTATTATATTATGACAGACCAGCTAGATCTACTGTCTCTACTATATTATGACAGACCAGCTAGATCTACTGTTTCTATTATATTATGACAGACCAGCTAGATCTACTGTCTCTATTATATTATGACAGACCAGCTAGATCTACTGTCTCTATTATATTATGACAGACCAGCTATATTATGACAGACCAGCTAGATCTACTGTCTCTATTATATTATGACAGACCAGATAGATCTACTGCCTCTATTATAATATGACAGACCAGTTAGATCTACTGTTTCTATTATATTATGACAGACCAGCTAGATCTACTGTCTCTATTATATTATGACAGACCAGCTAGATCTACTGTCTCTATAATATATAACATTCCAGCTAGATCTAATGCATCTATTATATTATGACATACCAGCTAGATCTACTGTCTCTATTATATTATGACAGACCAGCTAGATATACTGCCTCTATTATAATATGACAGACAAGCTAGATCTACTGTCTCTATTATATTATGACAGACCAGCTAGATCTACTGTCTCTATTATATTATGACAGACCAGCTAGATCTACTGTCTCTATTATATTATGACAGACCAGCTAGATCTACTGTCTCTATTATATTATGACAGACCAGCTAGATCTACTGTCTCTACTATATTATGACAGACCAGCTAGATCTACTGTTTCTAGAATTATATTATGACAGACCAGCTAGATCTACTGTCTCTGTTATATTATGACAGACCAGCTAGATCTACTGTCTCTATTATATTATGACAGACCAGCTAGATCTACTGTCTCTATTATATTATGACAGACCAGCTAGATCTACTGTATCTATTATATTATGACAGACCAGCTAGATCTGTCTCTATTATAGTATGACAGACCAGCTAGATCTACTGTACCTATTATATTATGACAGACCAGCAAGATCTACTGTCTCTACTATATTATGACAGACCAGCTAGATCTACTATTATCTATTATATTATGACAGACCAGCTAGATCTACTGTCTCTACTATATTATGACAGACCAGCTAGATCTACTGTCTCTATATATTATGACAGACCAGCTAGATCTACTGTCTCTATTATATTATGACAGACCAGCTAGATCTACTGTCTCTATTATATTATGACAGACCAGCTAGATCTACTGTATCTATTATCTTATGACAGACCAGCTAGATCTACAGTCTCTACTATATTATGATCGACCAGCTAGATCTAATGTCTCTGTTATATTATGACAGACCAGCTAGATCTACTGTCTCTATTATATTATGACAGACCAGCTAGATCTACTGTATCTATTATATTATGATAGACCAGCTAGATCTACTGTATCTATTATCTTATGACAGACCAGCTAGGTCTACTGTTTCTATTATATTATGACAGACCACCTAGATCTACTGTATCTATTATATTATGACAGACCAGCTAGATCTACTGTCTCTATTATATTATGACAGACCAGCTAGATCTCCTGTGTCTATTATATTATGACAGACCAGCTAGATCTACTGTCTCTATTATATTATGACAGACCAGCTAGATCTACTGTCTCTATTATATTATGACAGACCAGCTAGATCTACTGTCTCTATTATATTATGACAGACCAGCTAGATCTACTGTCTCTATTATATTATGACAGACCAGCTAGATCTACTGTCTCTATTATATTATGACAGACCAGCTAGATCTACTGTCTCTATTATATTATGACAGACCAGCTAGATCTACTGTATCTATTATATTATGACAGACCAGCTAGATCTACTGTCTCTATCTACTATATTATGACAGACCAGCAAGATCTAATGTCCCTATTATATTATGACAGACCAGCTAGATCTACTGTATCTATTATATTATGACAGACCAGCTAGATCTACTGTTTCTAATATATTATGACAGACCAGCTAGATCTACTGTCTCTACTATATTATGACAGACCAGCTAGATCTACTGTCTCTGCTATATTATGACAGACCAGCTAGATCAACTGTATCTATTATATTATGACAGACCAGATAGATCAACTGTATTTATTATATTATGACAGACCAGCTAGATCTACTGTTTCTAAAACATTATGACAGACCAGCTAGATCTACTGTCTCTGTTATATTATGACAGACCAGCTAGATCTACTGTCTCTGTTATATTATGACAGACCAGCTAGATCTACTGTATCTATTATATTATGACATACCAGCTAGATCTGTCTCTATTATAGTATGACAGACCAGCTAGATCTACTGTACCTATTATATTATGACAGACCAGCAAGATCTACTGTCTCTACTATATTATGACAGACCAGCTAGATCTACTTTATCTATTATATTATGACAGACCAGCTAGATCTACTGTCTCTACTAAATTATGACAGACCAGATAGATCAACTGTTTCTAATACATTATGACAGACCAGCTAGATCTAGCTGATCTCTCTGTCTCTATATTATGACAGACCAGCTAGATCTACTGTCTCTATTATATTATGACAGACCAGCTAGATCTACTGTCTCTATTATATTATGACAGACCAGCTAGATCTACTGTCTCTATTATATTATGACAGACCAGCTAGATCTACTGACTCTATTATATTTTGACAGACCAGCTAGATCAACTGTATTTATTATATTATGACAGACCAGATAGATCAACTGTATTTATTATATTATGACAGACCAGCTAGATCTACTGTTTCTAAAACATTATGACAGACCAGCTAGATCTACTGTCTCTGTTATATTATGACAGACCAGCTAGATCTACTGTCTCTGTTATATTATGACAGACCAGCTAGATCTGTCTCTATTATAGTATGACAGACCAGCTAGATCTACTGTCTCTATTATATTATGACATACCAGCTAGATCTGTCTCTATTATAGTATGACAGACCAGCTAGATCTACTGTCTCTATTATATTATGACAGACCAGCTAGATCTACTGACTCTATTATATTATGACAGACCAGATAGATCAACTGTATCTATTATATTATGACAGACCAGCTAGATCTACTGTTTCTAAAACATAATGACAGACCAGCTAGATCTACTGTTTCTAATATATTATGACAGACCAGCTAGATCTACTGTCTCTATTATATTATGACAGACCAGCTAGATCTACTGTCCCTATTATATTATGACAGACCAGCAAGATCTAATGTCCCTATTATATTATGACAGACCAGCTAGATCTACTGTATCGACTATATTATGACAGACCAGCTAAATCTACTGTCTCTATTATATTATGACAGACCAGCAAGACCTAATGTCCCTATTATAATATGACAGACCAGCTAGATCTACTGTTTCTAATACATTATGACAGACCAGCTAGATCTACTGTCTCTACTATATTATGACAGACCAGGAAGACCTAATGTCCCTATTATATTATGACAGACCAGCTAGATCTACTGTCTCTGTTATATTATGACAGACCAGCTAGATCAACTGTATTTATTATATTATGACAGACCAGATAGATCAACTGTATTTATTATATTATGACAGACCAGCTAGATCTACTGTATCTATTATATTATGACAGACCAGCTAGATCTACTGTCTCTACTATATTATGACAGACCAGCAAGACCTAATGTCCCTATTATATTATGACAGACCTGCTAGATCTACTGTATCTATTATATTATGACAGACCAGCTAGATCTACTGTATCTATTATATTATGACAGACCAGCTAGATCTACTGTATCTATTATATTATGACAGACCAGCTAGATCTACTGTCTCTATTATATTATGACAGACCAGCTAGATCTACTGTATCTATTATATTATGACAGACCAGCTAGATCTACTGTCTCTACTATATTATGACAGACCAGCTAGATCTACTGTCTCTATTATATTATGACAGACCAGCTAGATCTACTGTCTCTATTATATTATGACAGACCAGCTAGATCTACTGTCTCTATTATATTATGACAGACCAGCTATTATAGATCTAGACTGTCTCTATTATATTATGACAGACCAGCTAGATCTACTGTCTCTATTATATTATGACAGACCAGCTAGATCTACTGTCTCTATTATATTATGACAGACCAGCTAGATCTACTGTCTCTATTATATTATGACAGACCAGCTAGATCTACTGTCTCTATTATATTATGACAGACCAGCTAGATCTACTGTCTCTATTATATTATGACAGACCAGCTAGATCTACTGTCTCTATTATATTATGACAGACCAGCTAGATCTACTGTTTCTAATACATTATGACAGACCAGCTAGATCTACAGTCTCTACTATATTATGATCGACCAGCTAGATCTAATGTCTCTATTATATTATGACAAACCAGCTAGATCTACTGTCTCTATTATATTATGACAGACCAGCTAGATCTACTGTATTTATTAAATTATGATAGACCAGCTAGATCTACTGTATCTATTATATAATGACAGACCAGCTAGATCTACTGTTTCTATTATATTATGACAGACCAGCTACATCTACTGTCTCCACTATATTATGACAGACCAGCTAGATCTACTGTCTCTGCTATATTATGACAGACCAGCTAGATCTACTGTCTCTATTATATTATGACAGACCAGCTAGATCTACTGTATCTATTATATTATGACAGACCAGCTAGATCTACTGTCTCTATTATATTATGACAGACCAGCTAGATCTACTGTCCCTATTATATTATGACAGACCAGCTAGATCTACTGTCTCTATTATATTATGACAGACCAGCTAGATCTACTGTGACAGACCAGCTATATTATGACAGACCAGCTAGATCTACTGTCTCTATTATATTATGACAGACCAGCAAGATCTAATGTATCTATTATATTATGACAGACCAGCTAGATCTACTGTTTCTATTATATTATGACAGACCAGCTAGATCTACTGTCTCTATTATATTATGACAGACCAGAAGACCTACTGTCCCTATTATATTATGACAGACCAGCTAGATCTACTGTCTCTATTATATTATGACAGACCAGCTAGATCTACTGTTTCTATTATATTATGACAGACCAGCTAGATCTACTGTCTCTATTATATTATGACAGACCAGCTAGATCTACTGTCTCTATTATATTATGACAGACCAGCTAGATCTACTGTATCTATTATATTATGACAGACCAGCTAGATCTACTGTATTTATTATATTATGACAGACCAGCTAGATCTACTGTTTCTAAAACATTATGACAGACCAGCTAGATCTACTGTCTCTACTATATTATGACAGACCAGCAAGACCTAATGTCCCTATTATATTATGACAGACCTGCTAGATCTACTGTATCTATTATATTATGACAGACCAGCTAGATCTACTGTATCTATTATATTATGACAGACCAGCTAGATCTACTGTATCTATTATATTATGACAGACCAGCTAGATCTACTGTTTCTATTATATTATGACAGACCAGCTAGATCTACTGTCTCTATTATATTATGACAGACCAGCTAGATCTACTGTCTCTATTATATTATGACAGACCAGCTAGATCTACTGTCTCTATTATATTATGACAGACCAGCTAGATCTACTGTCTCTATTATATTATGACAGACCAGCTAGATCTACTGTACCTATTATATTATGACAGACCAGCTAGATCTACTGTCTTTATTATATTAAGACAGACCTGCTAGATCTACTGTCTCTATTATATTATGACAGACCAGCTAGATCTACTGTATCTATTATATTATGACATACCAGCTTATGACAGATCTGTCTCTATTATATTATGACAGACCAGCTAGATCTACTGTCTCTATTATATTATGACAGACCAGCTAGATCTACTGTCTCTATTATATTATGACAGACCAGCTAGATCTGTCTCTATTATATTATGACAGACCAGCTAGATCTACTGTCTCTATTATATTATGACAGACCAGCTAGATCTACTGTCTCTATTATATTATGACAGACCAGCTAGATCTACTGTATCTATTATATTATGACAGACCAGCTAGATCTACTGTCTCTATTATATTATGACAGACCAGCTAGATCTACTGTTTCTAATTCATTATGATAGACCAGCTAGATCTACTGTCTCTACTATATTATGAGAGACCAGCTAGATCTACTGTCTCTACTATATTATGACAGACCAGCTAGATCTACTGTCTCTATTATATTATGACAGACCAGCTAGATCTACTGTATCTATTATATTATGACAGACCAGCTAGATCTACTGTCTCTACTATATTATGACAGACCAGCAAGACCTAATGTCCCTATTATATTATGACAGACCTGCTAGATCTACTGTATCTATTATATTATGACAGACCAGCTAGATCTACTGTATCTATTATATTATGACAGACCAGCTAGATCTACTGTTTCTATTATATTATGACAGACCAGCTAGATCTACTGTATCTATTATATTATGACAGACCAGCTAGATCTACTGTCTCTACTATATTATGACAGACCAGCTAGATCTAATGTCTCTATTATATTATGACAGACCAGCTAGATCTACTGTATCTTTTATATTATGACAGACCAGATAGATCTACTGTATCTATTATATTATGACAGACCAGCTAGATCTACACTATCTAATATATTATGACAGACCAGCTAGATCTACTGTATCTATTATATTATGACAGACCAGATATATCTACTGTCTCTATTATATTATGACAGACCAGCTAGATCTACTGTCCCTATTATATTATGACAGACCAGCTAGATCTACTGTCTCTATTATATTATGACAGACCAGCTAGATCTACTGTCTCTATTATATTATGACAGACCAGCTAGATCTACTGTCTCTATTATATTATGACAGACCAGCTAGATCTACTGTTTCTAAAACATTATGACAGACCAGATAGATCTACTGTCCCTATTATATTATGACAGACCAGCAAGACCTAATGTCCCTATTATATTATGACAGACCAGCTAGATCTACTGTCTCTATTATATTATGACAGACCAGCTAGATCTACTGTATCTATTATATTATGATAGACCAGCTAGATCTACTGTATCTATTATCTTATGACAGACCAGCTAGGTCTACTGTTTCTATTATATTATGACAGACCAGCTAGATCTACTGTCTATGCTATATTATGACAGACCAGCTAGATCTACTGTCTCTATTATATTATGACAGACCAGCTAGATCTACTGTCTCTATTATATTATGACAGACCAGCTAGATCTACTGTCTCTATTATATTATCACAGACCAGCTAGATCTACTGTAGCTATTATATTATGACAGACCAGCTAGATCTACTGTCTCTGTTATATTATGACAGACCAGCTAGATCTACTGTCTCTATTATATTATGACAGACCAGCTAGATCTACTGTAGCTATTATATTATGACAGACCAGCTAGATCTACTGTCTCTGTTATATTATGACAGACCAGCTAGATCTACTGTCTCTATTATATTATGACAGACCAGCTAGATCTACCATCTCTATTATATTTTGACAGACCAGCTAGATCTACTGTCTCTATTATATTATGACAGACCAGCAAGATCTACTGTCCCTATTATATTATGACAGACCAGCTAGATCTACTGTATCGACTATATTATGACAGACCAGCTAAATCTACTGTCTCTATTATATTATGACAGACCAGCAAGACCTAATGTCCCTATTATATTATGACAGACCAGCTAGATCTACTGTTTCTAATACATTATGACAGACCAGCTAGATCTACTGTCTCTACTATATTATGACAGACCAGGAAGACCTAATGTCCCTATTATATTATGACAGACCAGCTAGATCTACTGTATCTATTATATTATGACAGACCAGCTAGATCTACTGTTTCTAATAAATTATGACAGACCAGCTAGATCTACTGTCTCTACTATATTATGACAGACCAGCTAGATCTACTGTCTCTGTTATATTATGACAGACCAGCTAGATCAACTGTATTTATTATATTATGACAGACCAGATAGATCAACTGTATTTATTATATTATGACAGACCAGCTAGATCTACTGTATCTATTATATTATGACAGACCAGCTAGATCTACTGTATCTACTATATTATGACAGACCAGCAAGACCTAATGTCCCTATTATATTATGACAGACCAGCTAGATCTACTGTCTCTATTATATTATGACAGACCAGCTAGATCTACTGTATCTATTATATTATGACAGACCAGCTAGATCTACTGTCTCTATTATATTATGACAGACCAGCTAGATCTACTGTCTCTATTATATTATGACAGACCAGCTAGATCTACTGTCTCTGTTATATTATGACAGACCAGCTAGATCTACTGTCTCTGTTATATTATGACAGACCAGCTAGATCTACTGTATCTATTATATTATGACAGACCAGCTAGATCTGTCTCTATTATAGTATGACAGACCAGCTAGATCTACTGTACCTAAAACATTATGACAGACCAGCTAGATCTACTGTCTCTGTTATATTATGACAGACCAGCTAGATCTACTGTCTCTATTATATTATGACAGACCAGCTAGATCTACTGTATCTATTATATTATGACATACCAGCTAGATCTGTCTCTATTATAGTATGACAGACCAGCTAGATCTACTGTACCTATTATATTATGACAGACCAGCAAGATCTACTGTCTCTATTATATTATGACAGACCAGCTAGATCTACTGTATCTATTATATTATGACAGACCAGCTAGATCTACTGTCTCTACTAAATTATGACAGACCAGATAGATCAACTGTTTCTATTATATTATGACAGACCAGCTAGATCTACTGTCTCTGTTATATTATGACAGACCAGCTAGATCTACTGTCTCTATTATATTATGACAGACCAGCTAGATCTACTGTCTCTATTATATTATGACAGACCAGCTAGATCTACTGTCCCTATTATATTATGACAGACCAGCTAGATCTACTGTATCGTCTATATTATGACAGACCAGCTAAGATCTACTGTCTCTATTATATTATGACAGACCAGCTAGATCTACTGTATCTATTATATTATGACAGACCAGCTAGATCTACTGTCTCTATTATATTATGACAGACCAGCTAGATCTACTGTCTCTATCTATATTATGACAGACCAGCTAGATCTACTGTCTCTATTATATTATGACAGACCAGCTAGATCTACTGTCTCTATTATATTATGACAGACCAGCTAGATCTACTGTCTCTATTATATTATGACAGACCAGCTAGATCTACTGTCTCTATTATATTATGACAGACCAGCTAGATCTACTGTCTCTATTATATTATGACAGACCAGCTAGATCTACTCTCTATTATAGTATGACAGACCAGCTAGATCTACTGTCTCTATTATATTATGACAGACCAGCTAGATCTACTGTCTCTATTATATTATGACAGACCAGCTAGATCTACTGTCTCTATTATATTATGACAGACCAGCTAGATCTACTGTATCTATTATATTATGACAGACCAGCTAGATCTACTGTCTCTATTATATTATGACAGACCAGCTAGATCTAATGTTTCTAATACATTATGAGAGACCAGCTAGATATACTGTCTCTACTATATTATGACAGACCAGCAAGATCTAATGTCTCTATTATATTATGACAGACCAGCTAGATCTACTGTATCTATTATTTTATGACAGACCAGCTAGATCTACTGTCTCTATTATATTATGACAGACCAGCTAGATCTACTGTCTCTATTATATTATGACAGACCAGCTAGATCTACTGTCTCTATTATATTATGACAGACCAGCTAGATCTACTGTCTCTATTATATTATGACAGACCAGCTAGATCTACTGTCCCTATTATATTATGACAGACCAGCTAGATCTACTGTCTCTATTATATTATGACAGACCAACTAGATCTACTGTCTCTATTATATTATGACAGACCAGCTAGATCTACTGTTTCTATTACATTATGACAGACCAGCTAGATCTACTGTCCCTATTATATTATGACAGACCATCTAGATCTACTATCTCTATTATATTATCACAGACCAGCTAGATCTACTTTATCTATTATATTATGACAGACCAGCTAGATCTACTGTCTCTATTATATTATGACAGACCAGCTAGATCTACTGTCTCTATTATATTATGACAGACCAGCTAGATCTACTGTCTCTATTATATTATGACAGACCAGCTAGATCTACTGTCTCTATTATATTATGACAGAACAGCTAGATCTACTGCCTATTTTATATTGTGACAGACCAGCTAGATCTACTGTCTCTATTGTATTATGACAGACCAGCTAGGTCTACTTTCTCATTAATGTTATGACAGACCAGCTAGATCTACTGCCTCTTTTATATTATGACAGACGAGCTAGAACTACTGACTCTATTATATTATGACAGACCAGTTGGAACTACTGTATCCATTATACTATGCCAGACTATCTAGATCTACTGTCTCTATTATATTATGACAGACCAGCTAGATCTACTACTCTATTATATTATGACAGACCAGCTAGATCTACTGACCTATTATATTATGACAGACCAGCTAGATCTACTGTATCTATTATATTATGACAGACCAGCTAGATCTACTGTATCTATTATATTATGACAGACCAGCTAGATCTACTGTTTCTATTATATTATGACAGACCAGCTAGATCTACTGTCTCTTATATTATGACAGACCAGCTAGATCTACTGTCTCCATTATATTATGACAGACCAGCTAGATCTACTGTATCTATTATATTATGACAGACCAGCTAGATCTACTGTATCTATTATATTATGACAGACCAGCTAGATCTACTGTCTCTATTATATTATGACAGACCAGCTAGATCTACTGTATCTATTATATTATGACAGACCAGCTAGATCTACTGTCTCTATTATATTATGACAGACCAGCTAGATCTACTGTATCTATTATATTATGACAGACCAGCTAGATCTACTGTCCTATTATATTATGACAGACCAGCTAGATCTACTGTATCTATTATATTATGACAGACCAGCTAGATCTACTGTCTCTTTCTATATTATGACAGACCAGCTAGATCTACTGTCTCTATTATATTATGACAGACCAGCTAGATCTACTGTCTCTATTATATTATGACAGACCAGCTAGATCTACTGTATCTATTATATTATGACAGACCAGCTAGATCTACTGTCTCTATTATTATGACAGACCAGCTAGATCTACTGTCTCTATTATATTATGACAGACCAGCTAGATCTGTCTCTATTATATTATGACAGACCAGCTAGATCTACTGTCTCTATTATATTATGACAGACCAGCTAGATCTACTGTACTCTATTATATTATGACAGACCAGCTAGATCTACTGTATCTATTATATTATGACAGACCAGCTAGATCTACTGTTTCTAAAACATTATGACAGACCAGCTAGATCTACTGTCTCTTATATTATGACAGACCAGCTAGATCTACTGTCTCTATTATATTATGACAGACCAGCTAGATCTACTGTCTCTATTATATTATGACAGACCAGCTAGATCTACTGTCTCTATTATATTATGACAGACCAGCTAGATCTACTGTATCTATTATATTATGACAGACCAGCTAGATCTACTGTCTCTATTATATTATGACAGACCAGCTAGATCTACTGTCTCTATTATATTATGACAGACCAGCTAGATCTACTGTCTCTATTATATTATGACAGACCAGCTAGATCTACTGTCTCTATTATATTATGACAGACCAGCTAGATCTAATTCATCTATTATATTATGACAGACCAGCTAGATCTACTGTCTCTATTATATTATGACAGACCAGCTAGATCTACTGTATCTATTATATTATGACAGACCAGCTAGATCTACTGTCTCTATTATATTATGACAGACCAGCTAGATCTACTGTCTCTATTATATTATGACAGACCAGCAAGACCTAATGTCCCTATTATATTATGACAGACCAGCTAGATCTACTGTATCTATTATATTATGACAGACCAGCTAGATCTACTGTATCTATTATATTATGACAGACCAGCTAGATCTACTGACTCTATTATATTATGACAGACCAGCTAGATCTAAGGTCTCTATTATATTATGACAGACCATCTAGATCTACTGTCTCTATTATATTATGACAGACCAGCTAGATCTACTGTATCTATTATATTATGACAGACCAGCTAGATCTACTGTCTCTATTATATTATGACAGACCAGCTAGATCTACTGTATCTATTATATTATGACAGACCAGCTAGATCTACTGTTTCTAAAACATTATGACAGACCAGCTAGATCTACTGTCTCTGTTATATTATGACAGACCAGCTAGATCTACTGTCTCTATTATATTATGACAGACCAGCTAGATCTACTGTCTCTATTATATTATGACAGACCAGCTAGATCTACTGTCTCTATTATATTATGACAGACCAGCTAGATCTACTGTTTCTAAAAATATGACAGACCAGCTAGATCTACTGTTTCTATTATATTATGACAGACCAGCTAGATCTACTGTCTCTATTATATTATGACAGACCAGCTAGATCTACTGTCTCTATTATATTATGACAGACCAGCTAGATCTACTGTATCTATTATATTATGACAGACCAGCTAGATCTACTGTCTCTATTATATTATGACAGACCAGCTAGATCTACTGTCTCTATTATATTATGACAGACCAGATAGATCTACTGTCCCTATTATATTATGACAGACCAGCTAGATCTACTGTCTTTATTATATTATGACAGACCAGCTAGATATACTGTATCTATTATATTATGACAGACCAGATAGATCTACTGTATCTATTATAGTATGACAGACCAGCTAGATCTACTGTTTCTATTATATTATGACAGACCAGCTAAATCTACTGTCTTTATTATATTATGACAGACCAGCTAGATCTACTGTCTCTATTATATTATGACAGACCAGCTAGATCTACTGTCTCTATTATATTATGACAGACCAGCTAGATCTACTGTCTCTATTATATTATGACAGACCAGCTAGATCTACTGTCTCTATTATATTATGACAGACCAGCTAGATCTACTGTATTTATTATATTATGACAGACCAGCTAGATCTACTGTCTCTATTATATTATGACAGACCAGCTAGATCTACTGTCTCTATTATATTATGACAGACCAGCTAGATCTACTGTCTCTATTATATTATGACAGACCAGCTAGATCTACTGTCTCTATTATATTTTGACAGACCAGCTAGATCTACTGTCTCTATTATATTATGACAGACCAGCTAGATCTACTGTCTCTATTATATTATGACAGACCAGCTAGATCTACTGTCTCTGCTATATTATGACAGACCATTTAGATTTACTGTCTCTTTTATATTATGACAGACCAGTTAGATCTACTGACACTATTGCACAATGACAGACCAGCTAGATCTACTGTATCTATTTGACAGACCAGCTATATCTACTGTCTCTATTATATTTTGACAGACCAGTTAGAGCTACTGTCTCTATTATATTATGACAGACCAACTATATCTACTGTCTCTATTATATTATGACAGACCAGCTAGATCTACTGTCTCTATTATATTATGACAGACCAGCTAGATCTACTGTCGCTATTATATTATGACAGACCAGCTAGATCTACTGTCTCTACTATATTATGACAGATCAGCTAGATCTACTGTATCTATTATATTATGACAGACCTGCTAGATCTATTGTACCTATTATATTATGACAGACCAGCTAGAACTACTGTCTCTATTATATTACTACAGACCAGCTAGATCTACTGTCCCTATTATATTATGACAGACCAGCTAGATCTACTGTCTCTATTATAATATGACAGACCAACTAGATCTACTGTCTCTATTATATTATGACAGACCAGCTAGATCTACTGTCTCTATTATATTATGACAGACCAGCTAGATCTACTGTCTCTATTATATTATGACATACAAGCTAGATCTACTGTCTCTATTATATTATGACAGACCAGCTAGATCTCTGTCTCTATTATATTATGACAGACCAGCTAGATCTACTGTCTCTTTTATATTATGACATACCAGCTAGATCTGTCTCTATTATAGTATGACAGACCAGCTAGATCTACTGTCTCTATTATATTATGACAGACCAGCTAGATCTACTGACTCTATTATATTATGACAGACCAGATAGATCAACTGTATCTATTATATTATGACAGACCAGCTAGATCTACCGTTTCTAATATATTATGACAGACCAGCTAGATCTACTGTCCCTATTATATTATGACAGACCAGCAAGACCTAATGCCCCTATTATATTATGACAGACCAGCTAGATCTACTGTCTCTATTATATTATGACAGACCAGCTAGATCTACTGTCTCTATTATATTATGACAGACCAGCTAGATCTACTGTATCTATTATATTATGACAGACCAGCTAGATCTACTGTCTCTATTATATTATGACAGACCAGATAGATCTACTGTCTCTATTATATTATGACAGACCAGCTAGATCTACTGTCTCTATTATATTATGACAGACCAGCTAGATCTACTGTATCTATTATATTATGACAGACCAGCTAGATCTACTGTCTCTATTATATTATGACAGACCAGCTAGATCTACTGTCTCTATTATATTATGACAGACCAGCTAGATCTACTGTCTCTATTATATTATGACAGACCAGCTAGATCTACTGTCTCTATTATATTATGACAGACCAGCTAGATCTACTGTCTCTATTATATTATGACAGACCAGCTAGATCTACTGTATCTATTATATTATGACACACCAGCTAGATCTACTGTATCTATTATATTATGACAGACCAGCTAGATCTACTGTATTTATTATATTATGATAGACCAGCTAGATCTACTGTCTCTATTATATTATGACAGACCAGCTAGATCAACTGTCTCTATTATATTATGACAGACCAGCTAGATCTACTACTGTTTCTAATACTATATTATGACAGACCAGCTAGATCTACTGTCTCTATTATATTATGACAGACCAGCTAGATCTACTGTCTCTATTATATTATGACAGACCAGCTAGATCTACTGTCTCTATTATATTATGACAGACCAGCTAGATCTACTGTCTCTATTATATTATGACAGACCAGCTAGATCTACTGTCTCTATTATATTATGACAGACCAGCTAGATCTACTGTATCTATTATATTATGACAGACCAGCTAGATCTACTGTATCTATTATATTATGACAGACCAGCTAGATCTACTGTCTCTATTATATTATGACAGACCAGCTAGATCTACTGTCTCTATTATATTATGACAGACCAGCTAGATCTACTGTCTCTATTATATTATGACAGACCAGCTAGATCTACTGTTTCTATTATATTATGACAGACCAGCTAGATCTACTGTCTCTGACAGACCAGCTAGAATTATATTATGACAGACCAGCTAGATCTGTCTCTATTATAGTAGATCTATGATTATATTATGACAGACCAGCTAGATCTACTGTCTCTATTATATTATGACAGACCAGCTAGATCTACTGTCTCTATTATATTATGACAGACCAGCTAGATCTACTGTATCTATTATATTATGACAGACCAGCTAGATCTACTGACTCTATTATATTATGACAGACCAGCTAGATCTACTGCATCTATTATATTATGACAGACCAGCTAGATCTACTGTCTCTATTATATTATGACAGACCAGCTAGATCAACTGTATCTATTATATTATGACAGACCAGCTAGATCTACTGTTTCTATTATATTATGACAGACCAGCTAGATCTACTGTCTCTATTATATTATGACAGACCAGCAAGATCTAACTGTCCCTATTATATTATGACAGACCAGCTAGATCTACTGTATCTATTATATTATGACAGACCAGCTAGATCTACTGTATCTACTATATTATGACAGACCAGCTAGATCTACTGACTCTATTATATTATGACAGACCAGCTAGATCTACTGTATCTATTATATTATGACAGACCAGCTAGATCTACTGTCTCTATTATATTATGACAGACCAGCTAGATCTACTGTATTTATTATATTATGACAGACCAGCTAGATCTACTGTCTCTATTATATTATGACAGACCAGCTAGATCTACTGTATCTATTATATTATGACAGACCAGATAGATCAACTGTATTTATTATATTATGACAGACCAGCTAGATCTACTGTTTCTAAAATATTATGACAGACCAGATAGATCTACTGTCCCTATTATATTATGACAGACCAGCAAGACCTAATGTCCCTATTATATTAAGACAGACCAGCTAGATCTACTGTCTCTATTATATTATGACAGACCAGCTAGATCTACTGTATCTATTATATTATGACAGACCAGCTAGATCTACTGTATCTATTATATTATGACAGACCAGCTAGATCTACTGTTTCTAAAACATTATGACAGACCAGCTAGATCTACTGTCTCTGTTATATTATGACAGACCAGCTAGATCTACTGTCTCTGTTATATTATGACAGACCAGCTAGATCTACTGTATCTATTATATTATGACAGACCAGCTAGATCTACTGTCTCTATTATATTATGACAGACCAGCTAGATCTACTGTACCTAAAACATTATGACAGACCAGCTAGATCTACTGTCTCTGTTATATTATGACAGACCAGCTAGATCTACTGTCTCTGTTATATTATGACAGACCAGCTAGATCTACTGTATCTATTATATTATGACATACCAGCTAGATCTGTCTCTATTATAGTATGACAGACCAGCTAGATCTACTGTACCTATTATATTATGACAGACCAGCAAGATCTACTGTCTCTACTATATTATGACAGACCAGCTAGATCTACTGTATCTATTATATTATGACAGACCAGCTAGATCTACTGTCTCTACTATATTATGACAGACCAGCTAGATCTACTGTCTCTATTATATTATGACAGACCAGCTAGATCTACTGTATCTATTATATTATGACAGACCAGCTAGATCTACTGTCTCTATTATATTATGACAGACCAGCTAGATCAACTGTCTCTATTATATTATGACAGACCAGCTAGATCTACTGTCTCTATTATATTATGACAGACCAGCTAGATCTACTGTCTCTATTATATTATGACAGACCAGCTAGATCTACTGTCATTTATTATATTATGACAGACCAGCTAGATCTACTGTATCTATTATATTATGACAGACCAGCTAGATCTACTGACTCTATTATATTTTGACAGACCAGCTAGATCTACTGTCTCTACTATATTATGACAGACCAGCTAAATCTACTGTCTCTACTTTATTATGACAGACCAGCAAGACCTAATGTCCCTGTTATATTATGACAGACCAGCTAAATCTACTGTATCTATTATATTATGACAGACCAGCTAGATCTACTGTATCTACTATATTATGACAGACAAGCTAAATCTACTGTCTCTATTATATTATGACAGACCAGCTAGATCTACTGACTTTATTATATTATGACAGACCAGCTAGATCTACTGTCTCTATTATATTATGACAGACCAGATAGATCTACTGTATTTATTATATTATGACAGACCAGCTAGATCTACTGACTCTATTATATTATGACAGACCAGATAGATCTACTGTCTCTATTATATTATGACAGACCAGCTAGATCTAATGTCTCTATTATAATATGACAGACCAGCTTGATCTACTGTCTCTATTATATTATGACAGACCAGCTAGATCTACTGTCTCTATTATATTATGACAGACCAGCTAGATCTACTGTATCTATTATATTATGAGAGACCAGCTAGTTCTACTGTCTCTATTATATTATGATAGACCAGCTAGATCTAATGTCTCTAATATATAATGACAGACCAGCTAGATCTACTGTCTCTATTATATTATGACAGACCAGGTAGATCTACTGCCTCTGTTATATTATGACAGACCAGCTAGATCTACTGCCTCTATCATATTATGACAGACCAGCTAGATATACTGTCTCTATTATAATATGACAGACCAGCTAGATCTACTGTCTCTATTATATTATGACAGACCAGCTAGATCTACTGTCTCTACTATATTATGACAGACCAGCAAGACCTATTGTCCCTATTATATTATGACAGACCTGCTAGATCTACTGTATCTATTATATTATGACACACCAGCCAGATCTACTGTATCTATTATATTATGACAGGCCAGCTAGATCTACTGTATCTATTATATTATGACAGAAGAGCTAGATCTACTGTCCCATTATATTATGACAGACCAGCTAGATCTACTGTCTCTACTATATTATAACAGACCAGCTGGATCTACTGTATCTATTATATTATGACAGACCAGCTAGATCTACTGTCCCATTATATTATGACAGACCAGCTAGATCTACTGTATCTATTATATTATGACAGACCAGCTGGATCTACTGTATCTATTATATTATGACAGACCAGCTAGATCTGTCTCTATTATATTATGACAGACCAGCTAGATCTACTGTCTCTATTATATTATGACAGACCAGCTAGATCTACTGTCTCTATTATATTATGACAGACCAGATAGATCAACTGCTAGATCTTTATTATATTATGACAGACCAGCTAGATCTACTGACTCTATTATATTATGACAGATCAGCTAGATCTACTGTATCTACTATATTATGACAGACCAGCTAGATCTACTGTCTCTGCTATATTATGACAGACCAGCTAGATCTACTGTCTCTACTATATTATGACAGACCAGCAAGACCTATTGTCCCTATTATATTATGACACACCAGCTAGATCTACTGTATCTATTATATTATGACAGACCAGCTAGATCTACTGTCTCTACTATATTATGACAGACCAGCTAGATCTACTGTAACTATTATATCATGACAGACCAGCTAGATCTACTGTATCTATTATATTATGACAGACCAGCTAGATCTACTGTCTCTATTATATTATGACAGACCAGCTAGATCTACTGTATTTATTATATTATGATAGACCAGCTAGATCTACTGTATCTATTATATTATGACAGACCAGATAGATCTACTGTTTCTATTATATTATGACAGACCAGCTAGATCTACTGTATTTATTATATTATGACAGACCAGCTAGATCTACTGTTTCTAAAACATTATGACAGACCAGCTAGATCTACTGTCTCTATTATATTATGACAGACCAGCTAGATCTACTGTCTCTATTATATTATGACAGACCACCTAGATCTACTGTATCTATTATGTTATGACAGACCAGCTAGATCTACTGTATCTATTATATTATGATAGACCAGCTAGATCTACTGTATCTATTATCTTATGACAGACCAGCTAGGTCTACTGTTTCTATTATATTATGACAGACCAGCTAGATCTACTGTCTCTGCTATATTATGACAGACCAGCTAGATCTACTGTCTCTACTATATTATGACAGACCAGCTAGATCTACTGTATCTATTATATTATGACAGACCAGATAGATCTACTGTCTTTATTTTATTATGACAGACCTGCTAGATCTACTGTATCTATTATATTATGACAGACCAGATAGATCTACTGTCTCTATTATATTATGACAGACCAGCTAGATCTACTGTCTCTATTATATTATGACAGACCAGCTAGATCTACTGTCTCTATTATATTATGACAGACCAGCTAGATCTGTCTCTATTATATTATGACAGACCAGCTAGATCTACTGTACCTATTATATTATGACAGACCAGCAAGATCTACTGTCTCTACTATATTATGACAGACCAGCTAGATCTACTGTATCTATTATATTATGACAGACCAGCTAGATCTACTGTCTCTACTAAATTATGACAGACCAGATAGATCTACTGTCTCTATTATATTATGACAGACCAGCTAGATCTACTGTCTCTATTATATTATGACAGACCAGCTAGATCTACTGTCTCTATTATATTATGACAGACCAGCTAGATCTGTCTCTATTATTATGACAGACCAGCTAGATCTACTGTATCTATTATATTATGACAGACCAGCTAGATCTACTGTCTCTATTATATTATGACAGACCAGATAGATCAACTGCATTTATTATATTATGACAGACCAGCTAGATCTACTGACTCTATTATATTATGACAGACCAGATAGATCAACTGTATCTATTATATTATGACAGACCAGCTAGATCTACTGTTTCTAATACATTATGACAGACCAGCTAGATCTACTGTCTCTACTATATTATGACAGACCAGCAAGACCTAATGTCCCTATTATATTATGACAGACCAGCTAGATCTACTGTATCTATTATATTATAACAGACCAGCTAGATCTACTGTATCTACTATATTATGACAGACCAGCTAGATCTACTGACTCTATTATATTGTGACAGACCAGCTAGATCAACTGTATCTATTATATTATGACAGACCAGCTAGATCTACTGACTCTATTATATTATGACAGACCAGATAGATCAACTGTATTTATTATATTATGACAGACCAGCTAGATCTACTGACTCCATTATATTATGACAGACCAGATAGATCAACTGTATCTATTATATTATGACAGACCAGCTAGATCTACTGTTTCTAAAACATTATGACAGACCAGCTAGATCTACTGTCTCTGTTATATTATGACAGACCAGCTAGATCTACTGTCTCTGTTATATTATGACAGACCAGCTAGATCTACTGTATCTATTATATTATGACATACCAGCTAGATCTGTCTCTATTATAGTATGACAGACCAGCTAGATCTACTGTCTCTATTATATTATGACAGACCAGCTAGATCTGTCTCTATTATAGTATGACAGACCAGCTAGATCTACTGTCTCTATTATATTATGACAGACCAGCTAGATCTACTGACTCTATTATATTATGACAGACCAGATAGATCAACTGTATCTATTATATTATGACAGACCAGCTAGATCTACTGTTTCTAAAAATAATGACAGACCAGCTAGATCTACTGTTTCTAATATATTATGACAGACCAGCAAGACCTAATGTCCCTATTATATTAAGACAGACCTGCTAGATCTACTGTCTCTATTATATTATGACAGACCAGCTAGATCTACTGTATCTATTATATTATGACAGACCAGCTAGATCTACTGTATCTATTATATTATGACAGACCAGCTAGATCTACTGTTTCTAAAACATTATGACAGACCAGCTAGATCTACTGTCTCTGTTATATTATGACAGACCAGCTAGATCTACTGTCTCTGTTATATTATGACAGACCAGCTAGATCTACTGTATCTATTATATTATGACATACCAGCTAGATCTGTCTCTATTATAGTATGACAGACCAGCTAGATCTACTGTTTCTAAAACATTATGACAGACCAGCTAGATCTACTGTCTCTATTATATTATGACAGACCAGCTAGATCTACTGTCTCTATTATATTATGACAGACCAGCTAGATCTGTCTCTATTATAGTATGACAGACCAGCTAGATCTACTGTATCTATTATATTATGACAGACCAGCTAGATCTACTGACTCTATTATATTATGACAGACCAGATAGATCAACTGTATTTATTATATTATGACAGACCAGCTAGATCTACTGACTCTATTATATTATGACAGACCAGATAGATCAACTGTATCTATTATATTATGACAGACCAGCTAGATCTACTGTTTCTAATACATTATGACAGACCAGCTAGATCTACTGTCTCTACTATATTATGACAGACCAGCAAGACCTAATGTCCCTATTATATTATGACAGACCAGCTAGATCTACTGTATCTATTATATTATAACAGACCAGCTAGATCTACTGTATCTACTATATTATGACAGACCAGCTAGATCTACTGACTCTATTATATTGTGACAGACCAGCTAGATCAACTGTATCTATTATATTATGACAGACCAGCTAGATCTACTGTATCTATTATATTATGACATACCAGCTAGATCTGTCTCTATTATAGTATGACAGACCAGCTAGATCTACTGTACCTATTATATTATGACAGACCAGCAAGATCTACTGTCTCTACTATATTATGACAGACCAGCTAGATCTACTGTATCTATTATATTATGACAGACCAGCTAGATCTACTGTCTCTACTAAATTATGACATACCAGCTAGATCTGTCTCTATTATAGTATGACAGACCAGCTAGATCTACTGTACCTATTATATTATGACAGACCAGCAAGATCTACTGTCTCTATTATATTATGACAGACCAGCTAGATCTACTGTATCTATTATATTATGACAGACCAGCTAGATCTACTGTCTCTACTAAATTATGACAGACCAGATAGATCAACTGTTTCTAATACATTATGACAGACCAGCTAGATCTACTGTCTCTGTTATATTATGACAGACCAGCTAGATCTACTGTCTCTATTATATTATGACATACCAGCTAGATCTGTCTCTATTATAGTATGACAGACCAGCTAGATCTACTGTACCTATTATATTATGACAGACCAGCAAGATCTACTGTCTCTACTATATTATGACAGACCAGCTAGATCTACTGTATCTATTATATTATGACAGACCAGCTAGATCTACTGACTCTCTATATTATGACAGACCAGCTAGATCTACTGTCTCTTCTACATTATGACAGACCAGCTAGATCTACTGTCTCTACTATATTATGACAGACCAGCTAGATCTACTGTATCTACTATATTATGACAGACCAGCTAAATCTACTGTCTCTATTATATTATGACAGACCAGCTAGATCTACTGTCTCTATTATATTATGACAGACCAGCTAGATCTACTGTCTCTATTATATTATGACAGACCAGCTAGATCTGTCTCTATTATAGTATGACAGACCAGCTAGATCTACTGTATCTATTATATTATGACAGACCAGCTAGATCTACTGACTCTATTATATTATGACAGACCAGCTAGATCTACTGTCTCTATTATATTATGACAGACCAGCTAGATCTACTGTCTCTATTATATTATGACAGACCAGCTAGATCTACTGTTTCTAATACATTATGACAGACCAGCTAAATCTACTGTCTCTTCTACATTATGACAGACCAGATAGATCTACTGTCTCTACTATATTATGACAGACCAGCAAGACCTAATGTCCCTATTATATTATGACGGACCAGCTAGATCTACTGTCTCTATTATATTATCAAAGACAAGCTAGATCTACTGTATCTATTATATTATGACAGACCAGCTAGATCTACTGACTCTATTATATTATGACAGACCAGCTAGATCTACTGTCTCTATTATATTATGACAGACCAGCTAGATCTACTGACTCTATTATATTATGACAGACCAGATAGATCAACTGTATTTATTATATTATGACAGACCAGCTAGATCTACTGACTCCATTATATTATGACAGACCAGATAGATCAACTGTATCTATTATATTATGACAGACCAGATAGATCAACTGTATTTATTATATTATGACAGACCAGCTAGATCTACTGTTTCTAAAACATTATGACAGACCAGATAGATCTACTGTCCCTATTATATTATGACAGACCAGCAAGACCTAATGTCCCTATTATATTAAGACAGACCTGCTAGATCTACTGTCTCTATTATATTATGACAGACCAGCTAGATCTACTGTATCTATTATATTATGACAGACCAGCTAGATCTACTGTATCTATTATATTATGACAGACCAGCTAGATCTACTGTTTCTAAAACATTATGACAGACCAGCTAGATCTACTGTCTCTGTTATATTATGACAGACCAGCTAGATCTACTGTCTCTGTTATATTATGACAGACCAGCTAGATCTACTGTATCTATTATATTATGACATACCAGCTAGATCTGTCTATTATAGTATGACAGACCAGCTAGATCTACTGTACCTAAAACATTATGACAGACCAGCTAGATCTACTGTCTCTGTTATATTATGACAGACCAGCTAGATCTACTGTCTCTGTTATATTATGACAGACCAGCTAGATCTACTGTATCTATTATATTATGACATACCAGCTAGATCTGTCTCTATTATAGTATGACAGACCAGCTAGATCTACTGTACCTATTATATTATGACAGACCAGCAAGATCTACTGTCTCTACTATATTATGACAGACCAGCTAGATCTACTGTATCTATTATATTATGACAGACCAGCTAGATCTACTGTCTCTACTAAATTATGACAGACCAGATAGATCAACTGTTTCTAATACATTATGACAGACCAGCTAGATCTACTGTCTCTGTTATATTATGACAGACCAGCTAGATCTACTGTCTCTATTATATTATGACATACCAGCTAGATCTACTGTCCCTATTATATTATGACAGACCAGCAAGACCTAATGTCCCTATTATATTATGACAGACCAGCTAGATCTACTGTATCGTCTATATTATGACAGACCAGCTAAATCTACTGTCTCTATTATATTATGACAGACCAGCTAGATCTACTGTATCTATTATATTATGACAGACCAGCTAGATCTACTGACTCTGCTATATTATGACAGACCAGCTAGATCTACTGTCTCTTCTACATTATGACAGACCAGCTAGATCTACTGTCTCTACTATATTATGACAGACCAGCTAGATCTACTGTATCTACTATATTATGACAGACCAGCTAAATCTACTGTCTCTATTATATTATGACAGACCAGCTAGATCTACTGTCTCTATTATATTATGACAGACCAGCTAGATCTACTGTCTCTATTATATTATGACAGACCAGCTAGATCTGTCTCTATTATAGTATGACAGACCAGCTAGATCTACTGTATCTATTATATTATGACAGACCAGCTAGATCTACTGACTCTATTATATTATGACAGACCAGATAGATCAACTGCATTTATTATATTATGACAGACCAGCTAGATCTATTGACTCTATTATATTATGACAGACCAGATAGATCAACTGTATCTATTATATTATGACAGACCAGCTAGATCTACTGTTTCTAATACATTATGACAGACCAGCTAGATCTACGGTCTCTACTATATTATGACAGACCAGCAAGACCTAATGTCCCTATTATATTATGACAGACCAGCTAGATCTACTGTATCTATTATATTATAACAGACCAGCTAGATCTACTGTATCTACTATATTATGACAGACCAGCTAGATCTACTGACTCTATTATATTGTGACAGACCAGCTAGATCAACTGTATCTATTATATTATGACAGACCAGCTAGATCTACTGACTCTATTATATTATGACAGACCAGATAGATCAACTGTATTTATTATATTATGACAGACCAGCTAGATCTACTGACTCCATTATATTATGACAGACCAGATAGATCAACTGTATCTATTATATTATGACAGACCAGCTAGATCTACTGTTTCTAAAACATTATGACAGACCAGCTAGATCTACTGTCTCTGTTATATTATGACAGACCAGCTAGATCTACTGTCTCTGTTATATTATGACAGACCAGCTAGATCTACTGTATCTATTATATTATGACATACCAGCTAGATCTGTCTCTATTATAGTATGACAGACCAGCTAGATCTACTGTCTCTATTATATTATGACATACCAGCTAGATCTGTCTCTATTATAGTATGACAGACCAGCTAGATCTACTGTCTCTATTATATTATGACAGACCAGCTAGATCTACTGACTCTATTATATTATGACAGACCAGATAGATCAACTGTATCTATTATATTATGACAGACCAGCTAGATCTACTGTTTCTAAAAAATAATGACAGACCAGCTAGATCTACCGTTTCTAATATATTATGACAGACCAGCAAGACCTAATGTCCCTATTATATTAAGACAGACCTGCTAGATCTACTGTCTCTATTATATTATGACAGACCAGCTAGATCTACTGTATCTATTATATTATGACAGACCAGCTAGATCTACTGTATCTATTATATTATGACAGACCAGCTAGATCTACTGTTTCTAAAACATTATGACAGACCAGCTAGATCTACTGTCTCTGTTATATTATGACAGACCAGCTAGATCTACTGTCTCTGTTATATTATGACAGACCAGCTAGATCTGTCTCTATTATAGTATGACAGACCAGCTAGATCTGTCTCTATTATAGTATGACAGACCAGCTAGATCTACTGTTTCTAAAACATTATGACAGACCAGCTAGATCTACTGTCTCTATTATATTATGACAGACCAGCTAGATCTACTGTCTCTATTATATTATGACAGACCAGCTAGATCTGTCTCTATTATATTATGACAGACCAGCTAGATCTACTGTATCTATTATATTATGACAGACCAGCTAGATCTACTGTATCTATTATATTATGACAGACCAGATAGAACAACTGTATTTATTATATTATGACAGACCAGCTAGATCTACTGACTCTATTATATTATGACAGACCAGCTAGATCTACTGTATCTACTATATTATGACAGACCAGCTAGATCTACTGACTCTATTATATTGTGACAGATCAGCTAGATCAACTGTATCTATTATATTATGACAGACCAGCTAGATCTACTGACTCTATTATATTATGACAGACCAGCTAGATCAACTGTATCTATTATATTATGACAGACCAGCTAGATCTACTGATCTATTATATTATGACAGACCAGCTAGATCTACTGTCTCTATTATATTATGACAGACCAGCTAGATCTACTGTCTCTATTATATTATGACAGACCAGCTAGATCTACTGTCTCTATTATATTATGACAGACCAGCTAGATCTACTGATCTATTATATTATGACCAGCTAGATCTGTCTCTATTATAGTATGACAGACGCTAGATCTACTGTATCTATTATATTATGACAGACCAGCTAGATCTACTGACTCTATTATATTATGACAGACCAGATAGATCTACTGTATCTATTATATTATGACAGACCAGCTAGATCTACTGATCTATTATATTATGACAGACCAGATAGATCTACTGTATCTATTATATTATGACAGACCAGCTAGATCTACTGTTTCTAATATATTATGACAGACCAGCTAGATCTACTGTCTCTATTATATTATGACAGACCAGGTAGATCTACTGTCTCTATTACAATATGACAGACCAGCTAGATCTACTGTATCTATTATATTATAACAGACCAGCTAGATCTACTGTATCTACTATATTATGACAGACCAGCTAGATCTACTGACTCTATTATATTGTGACAGACCAGCTAGATCAACTGTATCTATTATATTATGACAGACCAGCTAGATCTACTGTATCTATTATATTATGACATACCAGCTAGATCTGTCTCTATTATAGTATGACAGACCAGCTAGATCTACTGTACCTATTATATTATGACAGACCAGCAAGATCTACTGTCTCTACTATATTATGACAGACCAGCTAGATCTACTGTATCTATTATATTATGACAGACCAGCTAGATCTACTGTCTCTACTAAATTATGACATACCAGCTAGATCTGTCTCTATTATAGTATGACAGACCAGCTAGATCTACTGTACCTATTATATTATGACAGACCAGCAAGATCTACTGTCTCTACTATATTATGACAGACCAGCTAGATCTACTGTATCTATTATATTATGACAGACCAGCTAGATCTACTGTCTCTACTAAATTATGACAGACCAGATAGATCAACTGTTTCTAATACATTATGACAGACCAGCTAGATCTACTGTCTCTGTTATATTATGACAGACCAGCTAGATCTACTGTCTCTATTATATTATGACATACCAGCTAGATCTACTGTCCCTATTATATTATGACAGACCAGCAAGACCTAATGTCCCTATTATATTATGACAGACCAGCTAGATCTACTGTATCGTCTATATTATGACAGACCAGCTAAATCTACTGTCTCTATTATATTATGACAGACCAGCTAGATCTACTGTATCTATTATATTATGACAGACCAGCTAGATCTACTGACTCTGCTATATTATGACAGACCAGCTAGATCTACTGTCTCTTCTACATTATGACAGACCAGCTAGATCTACTGTCTCTACTATATTATGACAGACCAGCTAGATCTACTGTATCTACTATATTATGACAGACCAGCTAAATCTACTGTCTCTATTATATTATGACAGACCAGCTAGATCTACTGTCTCTATTATATTATGACAGACCAGCTAGATCTACTGTCTCTATTATATTATGACAGACCAGCTAGATCTGTCTCTATTATAGTATGACAGACCAGCTAGATCTACTGTATCTATTATATTATGACAGACCAGCTAGATCTACTGACTCTATTATATTATGACAGACCAGATAGATCAACTGTATTTATTATATTATGACAGACCAGCTAGATCTACTGACTCTATTATATTATGACAGACCAGCTAGATCTACTGTTTCTAATACATTATGACAGACCAGCTAGATCTACTGTCTCTACTATATTATGACAGACCAGCAAGACCTAATGTCCCTATTATGTTATGACAGACCAGCTAGATCTACTGTATCTATTATATTATAACAGACCAGCTAGATCTACTGTATCTACTATATTATGACAGACCAGCTAGATCTACTGACTCTATTATATTGTGACAGACCAGCTAGATCAACTGTATCTATTATATTATGACAGACCAGCTAGATCTACTGACTCTATTATATTATGACAGACCAGATAGATCAACTGTATTTATTATATTATGACAGACCAGCTAGATCTACTGACTCTATTATATTATGACAGACCAGATAGATCAACTGTATCTATTATATTATGACAGACCAGCTAGATCTACTGTTTCTAAAACATTATGACAGACCAGCTAGATCTACTGTCTCTGTTATATTATGACAGACCAGCTAGATCTACTGTCTCTGTTATATTATGACAGACCAGCTAGATCTACTGTATCTATTATATTATGACATACCAGCTAGATCTGTCTCTATTATAGTATGACAGACCAGCTAGATCTACTGTCTCTATTATATTATGACATACCAGCTAGATCTGTCTCTATTATAGTATGACAGACCAGCTAGATCTACTGTCTCTATTATATTATGACAGACCAGCTAGATCTACTCACTCTATTATATTATGACAGACCAGATAGATCAACTGTATCTATTATATTATGACAGACCAGCTAGATCTACTGTTTGTAAAACATAATGACAGACCAGCTAGATCTACCGTTTCTAATATATTATGACAGACCAGCTAGATCTACTGTCTCTACTATATTATGACAGACCAGCTAGATCTACTGTATCTACTATATTATGACAGACCAACTAAATCTACTGTCTCTATTATATTATGACAGACCAGCTAGATCTACCGTCTCTATTATATTATGACAGACCAGCTAGATCTACTGTCTCTATTATATTATGACAGACCAGCTAGATCTGTCTCTATTATAGTATGACAGACCAGCTAGATCTACTGTCTCTATTATATTATGACAGACCAGCTAGATCTACTGACTCTATTATATTATGACAGACCAGATAGATCAAGTGTATCTATTATATTATGACAGAGCAGCTAGATCTACTGTTTCTAAAACATTATGACAGACCAGCTAGATCTACCGTTTCTAATATATTATGACAGACCAGCTAGATCTACTGTCTCTATTATATTATGACAGACCAGCTAGATCTACTGTCCCTATTATATTATGACAGACCAGCTAGATCTACCGTTTCTAATATATTATGAAAGACCAGCTAGATCTACTGTCTCTATTTTATTATGACAGACCAGCTAGATCTACTGTCCCTATTATATTATGACAGACCAGCAAGACCTAATGTCCCTATTATATTAAGACAGACCTGCTAGATCTACTGTCTCTCTTATATTATGACAGACCAGCTAGATCTACTGTATCTATTATATTATGACAGACCAGCTAGATCTACTGTATCTACTATATTATGACAGACCAGCTAGATCTACTGACTCTATTATATTGTGACAGACCAGCTAGATCAACTGTATCTATTATATTATGACAGACCAGCTAGATCTACTGACTCTATTATATTATGACAGACCAGCTAGATCTACTGTTTCTAATACATTATGACAGACCAGCTAGATCTACTGTCTCTACTATATTATGACAGACCAGCAAGACCTAATGTCCCTATTATATTATGACAGACCAGCTAGATCTACTGTATCTATTATATTATGACAGACCAGCTAGATCTACTGTTTCTAATACATTATGACAGACCAGCTAGATCTACTGTCTCTACTATATTATGACAGACCAGCTAGATCTACTGTCTCTGTTATATTATGACAGACCAGCTAGATCAACTGTATTTATTATATTATGACAGACCAGATAGATCAACTGTATTTATTATATTATGACAGACCAGCTAGATCTACTGTTTCTAAAACATTATGACAGACCAGTTAGATCTACTGTCCCTATTATATTATGACAGACCAGCAAGACCTAATGTCCCTATTATATTAAGACAGACCTGCTAGATCTACTGTCTCTATTATTTTATGACAGACCAGCTAGATCTACTGTATCTATTATATTATGACAGACCAGCTAGATCTACTGTATCTACTATATTATGACAGACCAGCAAGACCTAATGTCCCTATTATATTATGACAGACCAGCTAGATCTACTGTATCTATTATATTATGACAGACCAGCTAGATCTACTGTTTCTAATAAATTATGACAGACCAGCTAGATCTACTGTCTCTACTATATTATGACAGACCAGCTAGATCTACTGTCTCTGTTATATTATGACAGACCAGCTAGATCAACTGTATTTATTATATTATGACAGACCAGATAGATCAACTGTATTTATTATATTATGACAGACCAGCTAGATCTACTGTTTCTAAAACATTATGACAGACCAGCTAGATCTACTGTCTCTGTTATATTATGACAGACCAGCTAGATCTACTGTCTCTGTTATATTATGACAGACCAGCTAGATCTACTGTATCTATTATATTATGACATACCAGCTAGATATGTCTCTATTATAGTATGACAGACCAGATAGATCAACTGTATTTATTATATTATGACAGACCAGCAAGATCTACTGTCTCTACTATATTATGACAGACCAGCTAGATCTACTGTATCTATTATATTATGACAGACCAGCTAGATCTACTGTCTCTACTAAATTATGACAGACCAGATAGATCAACTGTTTCTAATACATTATGACAGACCAGCTAGATCTACTGTCTCTGTTATATTATGACAGACCAGCTAGATCTACTGTCTCTATTATATTATGACATACCAGCTAGATCTGTCTCTATTATAGTATGACAGACCAGCTAGATCTACTGTCTCTATTATATTATGACAGACCAGCTAGATCTACTCACTCTATTATATTATGACAGACCAGATAGATCAACTGTATCTATTATATTATGACAGACCAGCTAGATCTACTGTTTCTAAAACATAATGACAGACCAGCTAGATCTACCGTTTCTAATATATTATGACAGACCAGTTAGATCTACTGTCTCTATTATATTATGACAGACCAGCTAGATCTACTGTCCCTATTATATTATGACAGACCAGCAAGACCTAATGTCCCTATTATATTAAGACAGACCTGCTAGATCTACTGTCTCTATTATATTATGACAGACCAGCTAGATCTACTGTATCTATTATATTATGACAGACCAGCTAGATCTACTGTATCTACTATATTATGACAGACCAGCAATACCTAATGTCCCTATTATATTATGACAGACCAGCTAGATCTACTGTATCTAATATATTATGACAGACCAGCTAGATCTACTGTTTCTAATAAATTATGACAGACCAGCTAGATCTACTGTCTCTACTATATTATGACAGACCAGCTAGATCTACTGTCTCTGTTATATTATGACAGACCAGCTAGATCAACTGTATTTATTATATTATGACAGACCAGATAGATCAACTGTATTTATTATATTATGACAGACCAGCTAGATCTACTGTTTCTAAAACATTATGACAGACCAGCTAGATCTACTGTCTCTGTTATATTATGACTGACCAGCTAGATCTACTGTCTCTGTTATATTATGACAGACCAGCTAGATCTACTGTATCTATTATATTATGACATACCAGCTAGATCTGTCTCTATTATAGTATGACAGACCAGCTAGATCTACTGTACCTATTATATTATGACAGACCAGCAAGATCTACTGTCTCTACTATATTATGACAGACCAGCTAGATCTACTGTATCTATTATATTATGACAGACCAGCTAGATCTACTGTCTCTACTAAATTATGACAGACCAGATAGATCAACTGTTTCTAATACATTATGACAGACCAGCTAGATCTACTGTCTCTGTTATATTATGACAGACCAGCTAGATCTACTGTCTCTATTATATTATGACAGACCAGCTAGATCTACTGACTCTATTATATTGTGACAGACCAGCTAGATCAACTGTATCTATTATATTATGACAGACCAGCTAGATCTACTGTCTCTATTATATTATGACAGACCAGCTAGATCTACTGACTCTATTATATTATGACAGACAAGATAGATCAACTGTATCTATTATATTATGACAGACCAGCTAGATCTACTGTTTCTAAAACATTATGACAGACCAGCTAGATCTACCGTTTCTAATATATTATGACAGACCAGATAGATCAACTGTTTCTAATACATTATGACAGACCAGCTAGATCTACTGTCTCTGTTATATTATGACAGACCAGCTAGATCAACTGTATTTATTATATTATGACAGTCCAGATAGATCAACTGTATTTATTATATTATGACAGACCAGCTAGATCTACTGTTTCTAAAACATTATGACAGACCAGCTAGATCTACTGTCTCTGTTATATTATGACAGACCAGCTAGATCTACTGTCTCTGTTATATTATGACAGACCAGCTAGATCTACTGTATCTATTATATTATGACAGACCAGCTAGATCTACTGTATCTATTATATTATGACAGACCAGCTAGATCTACTGTCTCTATTATATTATGACAGACCAGCTAGATCTACTGTCTATTATATTATGACAGACCAGCTATCTATTACTAAATTATGACAGACCAGCTAGATCTACTGTCTCTATTATATTATGACAGACCAGCTAGATCTACTGTCTCTATTATATTATGACAGACCAGCTAGATCTACTGTCTCTATTATATTATGACAGACCAGCTAGATCTACTGTCTCTATTATATTATGACAGACCAGCTAGATCTACTGACTCTATTATATTATGACAGACCAGATAGATCAACTGTATCTATTATATTATGACAGACCAGCTAGATCTACTGTTTCTAAAACATTATGACAGACCAGCTAGATCTACCGTTTCTAATATATTATGACAGACCAGTTAGATCTACAGTCTCTATTATATTATGACAGACCAGCTAGATCTACTGTCCCTATTATATTATGACAGACCAGCAAGACCTAATGTCCCTATTATATTATGACAGACCAGCTAGATCTACTGTCTCTATTATATTATGACAGACCAGCTAGATCTACTGTATCTATTATATTATGACAGACCAGCTAGATCTACTGTATCTACTATATTATGACAGACCAGCAGATCTACCTCTCTATTATATTATGACAGACCAGCTAGATCTACTGTATCTATTATATTATGACAGACCAGCTAGATCTACTGTTTCTAATAAATTATGACAGACCAGCTAGATCTACTGTCTCTACTATATTATGACAGACCAGCTAGATCTACTGTCTCTGTTATATTATGACAGACCAGCTAGATCAACTGTATTTATTATATTATGACAGACCAGATAGATCAACTGTATTTATTATATTATGACAGACCAGCTAGATCTACTGTTTCTAAAACATTATGACAGACCAGCTAGATCTACTGTCTCTGTTATATTATGACAGACCAGCTAGATCTACTGTCTCTGTTATATTATGACAGACCAGCTAGATCTACTGTCTCTATTATATTATGACAGACCAGCTAGATCTCTGTCTCTATTATATTATGACAGACCAGCTAGATCTACTGTACCTATTATATTATGACAGACCAGCTAGATCTACTGTCTCTATTATATTATGACAGACCAGCTAGATCTACTGTATCTATTATATTATGACAGACCAGCTAGATCTACTGTCTCTACTAAATTATGACAGACCAGCTAGATCTACTGTATCTATTATATTATGACAGACCAGCTAGATCTACTGTCTCTATTATATTATGACAGACCAGCTAGATCTACTGTCTCTATTATATTATGACAGACCAGCTAGATCTACTGACTCTATTATATAATGACAGACCAGCTAGATCTACTGTTTCTATTATATTATGACAGACCAGCTAGATCTACTGTCTCTATTATATTATGACAGACCAGCTAGATCTACTGTCTCTATTATATTATGACAGACCAGCTAGATCTACTGTATCTATTATATTATGACAGACCAGCTAGATCTACTGTTTCTATTATATTATGACAGACCAGCTAGATCTACTGTTTCTAATTATATTATGACAGACCAGCTAGATCTACTGTTTCTACTATATTATGACAGACCAGCTAGATCTACTGTCTCTATTATATTATGACAGACCAGCTAGATCTACTGTCTCTATTATATTATGACAGACCAGCTAGATCTGTCTACTGTCTCTATTATATTATGACAGACCAGCTAGATCTACTGTATCTATTATATTATGACAGACCAGCTAGATCTACTGTTTCTAATATATTATGACAGACCAGCTAGATCTACTGTCTCTACTATATTATGACAGACCAGCTAGATCTACTGTCTCTATTATATTATGACAGACCAGCTAGATCAACTGTATTTATTATATTATGACAGACCAGATAGATCAACTGTATTTATTATATTATGACAGACCAGCTAGATCTACTGTTTCTAAAACATTATGACAGACCAGCTAGATCTACTGTCTCTGTTATATTATGACAGACCAGCTAGATCTACTGTCTCTGTTATATTATGACAGACCAGCTAGATCTACTGTATCTATTATATTATGACATACCAGCTAGATCTATCTATTATATTATGACAGACCAGTCTCTATTATATTATGACAGACCAGCTAGATCTACTGTCTCTATTATATTATGACAGACCAGCAAGATCTACTGTCTCTACTATATTATGACAGACCAGCTAGATCTACTGTATCTATTATATTATGACAGACCAGCTAGATCTACTGTCTCTACTAAATTATGACAGACCAGATAGATCAACTGTTTCTAATACATTATGACAGACCAGCTAGATCTACTGTCTCTGTTATATTATGACAGACCAGCTAGATCTACTGTCTCTATTATATTATGACAGACCAGCTAGATCTACTGACTCTATTATATTGTGACAGACCAGCTAGATCAACTGTATCTATTATATTATGACAGACCAGCTAGATCTACTGTCTCTATTATATTATGACAGACCAGCTAGATCTACTGACTCTATTATATTATGACAGACAAGATAGATCAACTGTATCTATTATATTATGACAGACCAGCTAGATCTACTGTTTCTAAAACATTATGACAGACCAGCTAGATCTACCGTTTCTAATATATTATGACAGACCAGATAGATCAACTGTTTCTAATACATTATGACAGACCAGCTAGATCTACTGTCTCTGTTATATTATGACAGACCAGCTAGATCTACTGTCTCTTTTATATTATGACATACCAGCTAGATCTGTCTCTATTATAGTATGACAGACCAGCTAGATCTACTGTCTCTATTATATTATGACAGACCAGCTAGATCTACTGACTCTATTATATTATGACAGACCAGATAGATCAACTGTATCTATTATATTATGACAGACCAGCTAGATCTACTGTTTCTAAAACATTATGACAGACCAGCTAGATCTACCGTTTCTAATATATTCTGACAGACCAGCTAGATCTACTGTCCCTATTATATTATGACAGACCAGCAAGACCTAATGCCCCTATTATATTATGACAGACCAGCTAGATCTACTGTCCCTATTATATTATGACAGACCAGCAAGACCTAATGTCCCTATTATATTAAGACAGACCTGCTAGATCTACTGTCTCTATTATATTATGACAGACCAGCTAGATCTACTGTATCTATTATATTATGACAGACCAGCTAGATCTACTGTATCTACTATATTATGACAGACCAGCAAGACCTAATGTCCCTATTATATTATGACAGACCAGCTAGATCTACTGTATCTATTATATTATGACAGACCAGCTAGATCTACTGTTTCTAATAAATTATGACAGACCAGCTAGATCTACTGTCTCTACTATATTATGACAGACCAGCTAGATCTACTGTCTCTGTTAAATTATGACAGACCAGCTAGATCAACTGTATTTATTATATTATGACAGACCAGATAGATCAACTGTATTTATTATATTATGACAGACCAGCTAGATCTACTGTTTCTAAAACATTATGACAGACCAGCTAGATCTACTGTCTCTGTTATATTATGACAGACCAGCTAGATCTACTGTCTCTGTTATATTATGACAGACCAGCTAGATCTACTGTATCTATTATATTATGACATACCAGCTAGATCTGTCTCTATTATAGTATGACAGACCAGCTAGATCTACTGTACCTATTATATTATGACAGACCAGCAAGATCTACTGTCTCTACTATATTATGACAGACCAGCTAGATCTACTGTATCTATTATATTATGACAGACCAGCTAGATCTACTGTCTCTACTAAATTATGACAGACCAGATAGATCAACTGTTTCTAATACATTATGACAGACCAGCTAGATCTACTGTCTCTGTTATATTATGACAGACCAGCTAGATCTACTGTCTCTATTATATTATGGCAGACCAGCTAGATCTACTGACTCTATTATATTGTGACAGACCAGCTAGATCAACTGTATCTATTATATTATGACAGACCAGCTAGATCTACTGTTTCTAAAACATTATGACAGACCAGTTAGATCTACCGTTTCTAATATATTATGACAGACCAGCTAGATCTACTGTCTCTATTATATTATGACAGACCAGCTAGATCTACTGTCCCTATTATATTATGACAGACCAGCAATACCTAATGTCCCTATTATATTATGACAGACCAGCTAGATCTACTGTTTCTAAAACATTATGACAGACCAGCTAGATCTACCGTTTCTAATATATTATGAAAGACCAGCTAGATCTACTGTCTCTATTATATTATGACAGACCAGCTAGATCTACTGTCCCTATTATATTATGACAGACCAGCAAGACCTAATGTCCCTATTATATTAAGACAGACCTGCTAGATCTACTGTCTCTATTATATTATGACAGACCAGCTAGATCTACTGTATCTATTATATTATGACAGACCAGCTAGATCTACTGTATCTACTATATTATGACAGACTAGCTAGATCTACTGACTCTATTATATTGTGACAGACCAGCTAGATCAACTGTATCTACTATATTATGACAGACCAGCTAGATCTACTGACTCTATTATATTATGACAGACCAGCTAGATCTACTGTTTCTAATACTTTATGACAGACCAGCTAGATCTACTGTCTCTACTGTATTATGACAGACCAGCAAGACCTAATGTCCCTATTATATTATGACATACCAGCTAGATCTACTGTCTCTATTATATTATCACAGACCAGCTAGATCTACTCTTTCTAATACATTATGACAGACCAGCTAGATCTACTGTCTCTACTATATTATGACAGACCAGCTAGATCTATTGTCTCTACTATATTATGACAGACCAGCTAGATCTACTGTCTCTATTATATTATGACAGACCAGATAGATCAACTGTATTTATTATATTATGACAGACCAGCTAGATCTACTGTTTCTAAAACATTATGACAGACCAGCTAGATCTACTGTCTCTGTTATATTATGACAGACCAGCTAGATCTACTGTCTCTGTTATATTATGACAGACCAGCTAGATCTACTGTCTCTATTATATTATGACATACCAGCTAGGTCTGTCTCTATTATAGTATGACAGACCAGCTAGATCTAATGTACCTATTATATTATGACAGACCAGCAAGATCTACTGTCTCTACTATATTATGACAGACCAGCTAGATCTACTGACTCTATTATATTAAGACAGACCAGATAGATCTACTGTCTCTATTATATTATGACAGACCAGCTAGATCCCTATTATATTATGACATACCAGCTAGATCTACTGTCTCTATTATAGTATGACAGACCAGCTAGATCTACTGACTCTATTACATTATGACAGACCTAGATCTACTGTCTCTATTATATTATGACAGACCAGCTAGATCTACTCACTCTATTATATTATGACAGACCAGATAGATCAACTGTATCTATTATATTATGACAGACCAGCTAGATCTACTGTTTCTAAAACATTATGACAGACCAGCTAGATCTACCGTTTCTAATATATTATGACAGACCAGTTAGATCTACTGTCTCTATTATATTATGACAGACCAGCTAGATCTACTGTCCCTATTATATTATGACAGACCAGCAAGACCTAATGTCCCTATTATATTAAGACAGACCTGCTAGATCTACTGTCTCTATTATATTATGACAGACCAGCTAGATCTACTGTATCTATTATATTATGACAGACCAGCTAGATCTACTGTATCTACTATATTATGACAGACCAGCAATACCTAATGTCCCTATTATATTATGACAGACCAGCTAGATCTACTGTATCTAATATATTATGACAGACCAGCTAGATCTACTGTTTCTAATAAATTATGACAGACCAGCTAGATCTACTGTCTCTACTATATTATGACAGACCAGCTAGATCTACTGTCTCTGTTATATTATGACAGACCAGCTAGATCAACTGTATTTATTATATTATGACAGACCAGATAGATCAACTGTATTTATTATA
>NW_024608209.1:0-53489 GCF_018296145.1 Oncorhynchus tshawytscha
ATATAATAGAGACAGTAGATCTAGCTGGTCTGTCATAATATAATAGAGACAGTAGATCTAGCTGGTCTGTCATAATATAATAGAGACAGTAGATCTAGCTGGTCTGTCATAATATAATAGAGACAGTAGATCTAGCTGGTCTGTCATAATATAGTAGAGACAGTAGATCTAGCTGGTCTGTCATAATATAATAGATACAGTAGATCTAGCTGGTCTGTCATAATATAATAGAGACAGTAGATCTAGCTGGTCTGTCATAATATAATAGAGTACAGTAGATCTAGCTGGTCTGTCATAATATAATAGAGACAGTAGATCTAGCTGGTCTGTCATAATATAATAGAGACAGTAGATCTAGCTGGTCTGTCATAATATATTAGAAACAGTAGATCTAGCTGGTCTGTCATAATATAATAGAAACAGTAGATCTAGCTGGTCTGTCATAATATAATAGATACAGTAGATCTAGATGGTCTGTCATAATATAATAGAGACAGTAGATCTAGCTGGTCTGTCATAATATAATAGAGACATTAGATCTAGCTGGTCTGTCATAATATAATAGAGATAGTAGATCTAGCTGGTCTGTCATAATATAATAGATAAAGTAGATCTAGCTGGTCTGTCATAATATAATAGAGATAGTAGATCTAGTTGGTCTGTCATAATATAATAGAGACAGTAGATCTAGCTGGTCTGTCATAATATAATAGAGTCAGTAGATCTAGCTGGTCTGTCATAATATAATAGATACAGTAGATCTAGCTGGTCTGTGATAATAGAATAGAGACAGTAGATCTAGCTGGTCTGTCATAATATAGTAGAGACAGTAGATCTAGCTGGTCTGTCATAATATAATAGAGACAGTAGATCTAGCTGGTCTGTCATAATATAATAGAGACAGTAGATCTAGCTGGTCTGTCATAATATAATAGAGTACAGTAGATCTAGCTGGTCTGTCATAATATAATAGAGACAGTAGATCTAGCTGGTCTGTCATAATATAATAGAGACAGTAGATCTAGCTGGTCTGTCATAATATAATAGAGACAGTAGATCTAGCTGGTCTGTCATAATATAATAGAGACAGTAGATCTAGCTGGTCTGTCATAATATAATAGAGACAGTAGATCTAGCTGGTCTGTCATAATATAATAGAGACAGTAGATCTAGCTGGTCTGTCATAATATAATAGAGACAGTAGATCTAGCTGGTCTGTCATAATATAATAGAGACAGTAGATCTAGCTGGTCTGTCATAATATAATAGAGACAGTAGATCTAGCTGGTCTGTCATAATATAATAGAGACAGTAGATCTAGCTGGTCTGTCATAATATAATAGAGACAGTAGATCTAGCTGGTCTGTCATAATATAATAGAGACAGTAGATCTAGCTGGTCTGTCATAATATAATAGAGACAGTAGATCTAGCTGGTCTGTCATAATATAATAGAGACAGTAGATCTAGCTGGTCTGTCATAATATAATAGAGACAGTAGACAGTAGAACTAGCTGGTCCGTCATAATATAATAGAGACAGTAGATCTAGCTGGTCTGTCATAGTAGAGACAGTAGATCTAGCTGGTCTGTCATAATATAATAGATACAGTAGATCTAGCTGGTCTGTCATAATATAGTAGAGACAGTAGATCTTGCTGGTCTGTCATAATATAATAGGTACAGTAGATCTAGCTGGTCTGTCATACTATAATAGAGACAGATCTAGCTGGTATGTCATAATATATTAGAGACAGTAGATCTAGCTGGTCTGTCATAAAAACAGAGACAGTAGATCTAGCTGGTCTGTCATAATATTTAGAAACAGTAGATCTAGCTGGTCTGTCATAATATAATAGAATACAGTAGATCTAGCTGGTCTGTCATAATATAATAGATACAGTAGATCTAGCTGGTCTGTCATAATATAACAGAGACAGTAGATCTAGCTGGTCTGTCATAATGTATTAGAAACAGTAGATCTAGCTGGTCTGTCATAATATAATAGAGTCAGTAGATCTAGCTGGTCTGTCATAATATAATAGATACAGTTGATCTAGCTGGTCTGTCACAATATAATAGAGTCAGTAGATCTAGCTGGTCTGTCATAATATAGTAGATACAGTAGATCTAGCTGGTCTGTCATAATATAATAGATACAGTAGATCTAGCTGGTCTGTCATAATATAATAGAGACAGTAGATCTAGCAGGTCTGTCTTAATATAATAGGGACATTAGGTCTTGCTGGTCTGTCATAATATAATAGGGACAGTAGATCTAGCTGGTCTGTCATAATATAATAGGGGCATTAGGTCTTGCTGGTCTGTCATAATATAATAGGGACAGTAGATCTAGCTGGTCTGTCATAATATAATAGAGACAGTAGATCTAGCTGGTCTGTCATAATATATTAGAAACGGTAGATCTAGCTGGTCTGTCATAATGTTTTAGAAACAGTAGATCTAGCTGGTCTGTCATAATATAATAGATACAGTTGATCTATCTGGTCTGTCATAATATAATAGAGTCAGTAGATCTAGCTGGTCTGTCATAATATAATAGAGACAGTAGATCTAGCTGGTCTGTCATACTATAATAGAGACAGATCTAGCTGGTCTGTCATAATATAATAGAGACAGTAGATCTAGCTGGTCTGTCATAATATAACAGAGACAGTAGATCTAGCTGGTCTGTCATAATGTATTAGAAACAGTTGATCTATCTGGTCTGTCATAATTTAGTAGAGACAGTAGATCTAGCTGGTCTGTCATAATATAATAGATACAGTAGATCTAGCTGGTCTGTCATAATATAATAGAGTCAGTAGATCTAGCTGGTCTGTCATAATATAATAGAGACAGTAGATTTAGCTGGTCTGTCATAATATAGTAGATACAGTAGATCTAGCTGGTCTGTCATAATATAATAGGGACAGTAGATCTAGCTGGTCTGTCATAATATAATAGAGTCAGTAGATCTAGCTGGTCTGTCATAATATAATAGAGACAGTAGATCTAGCTGGTCTGTCATAATATAATAGAGACAGTAGATCTAGCTGGTCTGTCATAATATAATAGAGACAGTAGATCTAGCTGGTCTGTCATAATATAGAAGAGACAGTAGATCTAGCTGGTCTGTCATAATATAAGCAGAGACAGTAGATCTAGCTGGTCTGTCATAATATAATAGAGACAGTAGATCTAGCTGGTCTGTCATAATATATTAGACAGTAGATCTAGCTGGTCTGTCATAATATAGTAGAGACAGTAGATCTAGCTGGTCTGTCATAATATAATAGAGACAGTAGATCTAGCTGGTCTGTCATAATATAGTAGAGACAGTAGATCTAGCTGGTCTGTCATAATATAATAGAGTACAGTAGATCTAGCTGGTCTGTCATAATATAGTAGAGACAGTAGATCTAGCTGGTCTGTCATAATATAATAGAGACAGTAGATCTAGCTGGTCTGTCATAATATAATAGATACAGTAGATCTAGCTGGTCTGTCATAATGTTTTAGAAACAGTAGATCTAGCTGGTCTGTCATAATATAATAGGGACAGTAGATCTAGCTGGTCTGTCATAATATAATAGAGACAGTAGATCTAGCTGGTCTGTCATAATATAATAGAGACAGTAGATCTAGCTGGTCTGTCATAATATAATAGAGACAGTAGATCTAGCTGGTCTGTCATAATATAATAGAGACAGTAGATCTAGCTGGTCTGTCATAATATAATAGAGACAGTAGATCTAGCTAGTCTGTCATAATATAATAGAGACAGTAGATCTAGCTGGTCTGTTATAACATAATAGAGACAGTAGATCTAGCTGGTCTGTCATAATATAATAGAGACAGTAGATCTAGCTGGTCTGTCATAACATAATAGAGACAGTAGATCTAGCTGGTCTGTCGTAATGTAAAAGAGACATGAGATCTAGCTGGTCTGTCATTATATAATAGAGACAGTAGATCTAGCTGGTCTGTCATATTATAATAGAGACAGTAGATCTAGCTGGTCTGTCATATTATAATAGAGACAGTAGATCTAGCTGGTCTGTCATAATATTATAGAAAAAGTAGATCTAGCTGGTCTGTCAAATTATAATACAGACAGTAGATCTAGCTGGTCTGTCATAATATAATATAGATAGTAGATCTAGCTGGTCTGTCATAATGTAATAGAGACATGAGATCTAGCTGGTACGTCATAATAAAATAGAGACAGTAGATCTAGCTGGTCTGTCATAATATAATAGAGACAGTAGAACTAGCTGGTCCGTCATAATATAATAGAGACAGTAGATCTAGCTGGTCTGTCATATTATAATAGAGACAGTAGATCTAGCTGGTCTGTCATAATATAACAGAGACAGTAGATCTAGCTGGTCTGTCATAATGTATTAGAAACAGTTGATCTATCTGGTCTGTCATAATTTAGTAGAGACAGTAGATCTAGCTGGTCTGTCATAATATAATAGATACAGTAGATCTAGCTGGTCTGTCATAATATAGTAGAGACAGTAGATCTTGCTGGTCTGTCATAATATAATAGGTACAGTAGATCTAGCTGGTCTGTCATACTATAATAGAGACAGATCTAGCTGGTATGTCATAATATATTAGAGACAGTAGATCTAGCTGGTCTGTCATAAAAAAACAGAGACAGTAGATCTAGCTGGTCTGTCATAATGTTTTAGAAACAGTAGATCTAGCTGGTCTGTCATAATATAATAAATACAGTTGATCTATCTGGTCTGTCATAATATAATAAATACAGATGATCTAGTTGGTCTGTCATAATATAACAGAGACAGTAGATCTAGCTGGTCTGTCATAATATAGTAGAGACAGTAGATCTAGCTGGTCTGTCATAATTTATTAGAAACAGTAGATCTAGCTGGTCTGTCATAATATAATAGATACAGTAGATCTAGCTGGTCTGTCATAATATAACAGAGACAGTAGATCTAGCTGGTCTGTCATAATGTATTAGAAACAGTAGATCTAGCTGGTCTGTCATAATATAATAGAGTCAGTAGATCTAGCTGGTCTGTCATAATATAATAGATACAGTTGATCTAGCTGGTCTGTCACAATATAATAGAGTCAGTAGATCTAGCTGGTCTGTCATAATATAGTAGATACAGTAGATCTAGCTGGTCTGTCATAATATAATAGATACAGTAGATCTAGCTGGTCTGTCATAATATAATAGAGACAGTAGATCTAGCAGGTCTGTCTTAATATAATAGGGACATTAGGTCTTGCTGGTCTGTCATAATATAATAGGGACAGTAGATCTAGCTGGTCTGTCATAATATAATAGGGGCATTAGGTCTTGCTGGTCTGTCATAATATAATAGGGACAGTAGATCTAGCTGGTCTGTCATAATATAATAGAGACAGTAGATCTAGCTGGTCTGTCATAATATATTAGAAACGGAAACGGTAGATCTAGCTGGTCTGTCATAATGTTTTAGAAACAGTAGATCTAGCTGGTCTGTCATAATATAATAGATACAGTTGATCTATCTGGTCTGTCATAATATAATAGAGTCAGTAGATCTAGCTGGTCTGTCATAATATAATAGAGACAGTAGATCTAGCTGGTCTGTCATACTATAATAGAGACAGATCTAGCTGGTATGTCATAATATAATAGAGACAGTAGATCTAGCTGGTCTGTCATAATATAACAGAGACAGTAGATCTAGCTGGTCTGTCATAATGTATTAGAAACAGTTGATCTATCTGGTCTGTCATAATTTAGTAGAGACAGTAGATCTAGCTGGTCTGTCATAATATAATAGATACAGTAGATCTAGCTGGTCTGTCATAATATAGTAGAGACAGTAGATCTTGCTGGTCTGTCATAATATAATAGGTACAGTAGATCTAGCTGGTCTGTCATAATATAGTAGAGACAGTAGATCTAGCCGGTCTGTCATAATATAATAGAGTCAGTAGATCTAGCTGGTCTGTCATAATATAATAGAGACAGTAGATTTAGCTGGTCTGTCATAATATAGTAGATACAGTAGATCTAGCTGGTCTATCATAATATAATAGGGACAGTAGATCTAGCTGGTCTATCATAATATAATAGAGTCAGTAGATCTAGCTGGTCTGTCATAATATAACAGAGACAGTAGATCTAGCTGGTCTGTCATAATATAACAGAGACAGTAGATCTAGCTGGTCTGTCATAATATTGTAGAGACAGTAGATCTAGCTGGTCTGTCATAATGTAGAAGAGACAGTAGATCTAGCTGGTCTGTCATAATATAGCAGAGTCAGTAGATCTAGCTGGTCTGTCATAATATAACAGAGACAGTAGATCTAGCTGGTCTGTCATAATGTATTAGAAACAGTTGATCTATCTGGTCTGTCATAATTTAGTAGAGACAGTAGATCTAGCTGGTCTGTCATAATATAATAGATACAGTAGATCTAGCTGGTCTGTCATAATATAGTAGAGACAGTAGATCTTGCTGGTCTGTCATAATATAATAGGTACAGTAGATCTAGCTGGTCTGTCATAATATAGTAGAGACAGTAGATCTAGCCGGTCTGTCATAATATAATAGAGTCAGTAGATCTAGCTGGTCTGTCATAATATAATAGATACAGTTGATCTAGCTGGTCTGTCATAATGTTTTAGAAACAGTAGATCTAGCAGGTCTGTCTTAATATAATAGGGACATTAGGTCTTGCTGGTCTGTCATAATATAATAGGGACAGTAGATCTAGCTGGTCTGTCATAATATAATAGAGACAGTAGATCTAGCTGGTCTTTGACAACATATTAGAAACGGTAGATCTAGCTGGTCTGTCATAATGTTTTAGAAACAGTAGATCAGGCTGGTCTGTCATAATATAATAGATACAGTTGATCTATCTGGTCTGTCATAATATAATAGAGTCAGTAGATCTAGCTGGTCTGTCATAATATAGTACATACAGTAGATCTAGCTGGTCTGTCATAATATAATAGATACAGTAGATCTAGCTGGTCTGTCGTAATATAATAGAGACAGTAGATCTAGCAGGTCTGTCTTAATATAATAGGGACATTAGGTCTTGCTGGTCTGTCATAATATAATAGGGACAGTAGATCTAGCTGGTCTATCATAATATAATAGAGTCAGTAGATCTAGCTGGTCTGTCATAATATAATAGAGACAGTAGATCTAGCTGGTCTGTCATAATATAATAGAGACAGTAGATCTAGCTGGTCTGTCATAATATAATAGAGACAGTAGATTTAGCTGGTCTGTCATAATATAGTAGATACAGTAGATCTAGCTGGTCTGTCATAATATAGTAGAGACAGTAGATCTAGCTGGTCAATCATAATGTAGAAGAGACAGTAGATCTAGCTGGTCTGTCATAATATAATAGATACAGTAGATCTAGCTGGTCTGTCATAATATATTACAAACGTAGATCTAGCTGGTCTGTCATAATGTTTTAGAAACAGTAGATCTAGCTGGTCTGTCATAATATAATAGGGACATTAGGTCTTGCTGGTCTGTCATAATATAATAGCGACATTAGATCTTGCTGGTCTGTCATAATATAATAGGGACAGTAGATCTAGCTGGTCTGTCATAATATAATAGAGACAGTAGATCTAGCTGGTCTGTCATAATGTTTTAGAAACAGTAGATCTAGCTGGTCTGCCATAATATAATAGATACAGTAGATCTAGCTGGTCTGTCATAATATAATAGAGACAGATCTAGCTGGTATGTCATAATATATTAGAGACAGTAGATCTAGCTGGTCTGTCATAATATAGTAGAGACAGTAGATCTAGCTGGTCTGTCATAATTTATTAGAAACAGTAGATCTAGCTGGTCTGTCATAATATAATAGATACAGTAGATCTAGCTGGTCTGTCATAATATAACAGAGACAGTAGATCTAGCTGGTCTGTCATAAGTATTAGAAACAGTAGATCTAGCTGGTCTGTCATAATATAATAGAGTCAGTAGATCTAGCTGGTCTGTCATAATATAATAGATACAGTTGATCTAGCTGGTCTGTCATAATATAATAGAGTCAGTAGATCTAGCTGGTCTGTCATAATATAGTAGATACAGTAGATCTAGCTGGTCTGTCATAAATATAATAGAGACAGTAGATCTAGCTGGTCTGTCTTAATATAATAGGGACATTAGGTCTTGCTGGTCTGTCATAATATAATAGGGACAGTAGATCTAGCTGGTCTGTCATAATATAATAGGGGCATTAGGTCTTGCTGGTCTGTCATAATATAATAGGGACAGTAGATCTAGCTGGTCTGTCATAATATAATAGAGACAGTAGATCTAGCTGCTCTGTCATAATATAGTAGAGACAATAGATCTAGCTGGTCTGTCATAATGTTTTAGAAACAGTAGATCTAGCTGGTCTGTCATAATATAATAGATACAGTTGATCTATCTGGTCTGTCATAATATAATAGAGTCAGTAGATCTAGCTGGTCTGTCATAATATAATAGAGACAGTAGATCTAGCTGGTCTGTCATACTATAATAGAGACAGATCTAGCTGGTATGTAATAATATAATAGAGACAGTAGATCTAGCTGGTCTGTCATAATATAACAGAGACAGTAGATCTAGCTGGTCTGTCATAATGTATTAGAAACAGTTGATCTATCTGGTCTGTCATAATATAGTAGAGACAGTAGATCTAGCTGGTCTGTCATAATATAATAGATACAGTAGATCTAGCTGGTCTGTCATAATATAATAGATACAGTAGATCTAGCTGGTCTGTCATAATATAAGTAGAGACAGTAGATCTAGCTGGTCAATCATAATGTAGATAGAAACAGTAGATCTAGCTGGTCTGTCATAATATAATAGAGACAGTAGATCTAGCTGGTCTGTCATAATATATTAGAAACAGTAGATCTAGCTGGTCTGTCATAATATTTTAGAAACAGTAGATCTAGCTGGTCTGTCATAATATAATAGATACAGTTGATCTAGCTGGTCTGTCATAATATAATAGAGACAGTAGATCTAGCTGGTCTGTCATACTATAATAGAGACAGATCTAGCTGGTATGTCATAATATAATAGAGACAGTAGATCTAGCTGGTCTGTCATAATATAACAGAGACAGTAGATCTAGCTGGTCTGTCATAATGTATTAGAAACAGTTGATCTATCTGGTCTGTCATAATTTAGTAGAGACAGTAGATCTAGCTGGTCTGTCATAATATAATAGATACAGTAGATCTAGCTGGTCTGTCATAATATAATAGAGACAGTAGATCTAGCTGGTCTGTCATAATATAACAGAGACAGTAGATCTAGCTGGTCTGTCATAATATAATAGGTACAGTAGATCTAGCTGGTCTGTCATACTATAATAGAGACAGTAGATCTAGCTGGTCTGTCATAATATAATAGAGACAGTAGATCTAGCTGGTCTGTCATAATATAACAGAGACAGTAGATCTAGCTGGTCTGTCATAATATAATAGAGACAGTAGATCTAGCTGGTCTGTCATAATATAATAGAGACAGTAGATCTAGCTGGTCTGTCATAATATAACAGAGACAGTAGATCTAGCTGGTCTGTCATAATATTTAGAAACAGTAGATCTAGCTGGTCTGTCATAATATTTTAGAGACAGTAGATCTAGCTGGTCTGTCATAATATATTAGAAACAGTAGATCTAGCTGGTCTGTCATAATATAATAGAGACAGTAGATCTAGCTGGTCTGTCATAATATATAGAGACATAGATCTAGCTGGTCTGTCATAATAAAGTAGAGACAGTAGATCTAGCTGGTCTGTCATAATATAATAGATACAGTAGATCTAGCTGGTCTGTCATAATATAGTAGATACAGTAGATCTAGCTGGTCTGTCATAATATAATAGAGACAGTAGATCTAGCAGGTCTGTCTTAATATAATAGGGACATTAGGTCTTGCTGGTCTGTCATAATATAATAGGGACAGTAGATCTAGCTGGTCTGTCATAATATAATAGGGGCATTAGGTCTTGCTGGTCTGTCATAATATAATAGGGACAGTAGATCTAGCTGGTCTGTCATAATATAATAGAGACAGTAGATCTAGCTGGTCTGTCATAATATATTAGAAACGGTAGATCTAGCTGGTCTGTCATAATGATCTAGCTGGTTTAGAAACAGTAGATCTAGCTGGTCTGTCATAATATAATAGATACAGTAGATCTAGCTGGTCTGTCATAATATAATAGAGACAGTAGATCTAGCTGGTCTGTCATAATATAATAGAGACAGTAGATCTAGCTGGTCTGTCATAATATAATAGAGACAGTAGATCTAGCTGGTATGTCATAATATAATAGAGACAGTAGATCTAGCTGGTCTGTCATAATATAACAGAGACAGTAGATCTAGCTGGTCTGTCATAATGTATTAGAAACAGTTGATCTATCTGGTCTGTCATAATTTAGTAGAGACAGTAGATCTAGCTGGTCTGTCATAATATAATAGATACAGTAGATCTAGCTGGTCTGTCATAATATAATAGAGTCAGTAGATCTAGCTGGTCTGTCATAATATAATAGAGACAGTAGATTTAGCTGGTCTGTCATAATATAGTAGATACAGTAGATCTAGCTGGTCTATCATAATATAATAGGGACAGTAGATCTAGCTGGTCTATCATAATATAATAGAGTCAGTAGATCTAGCTGGTCTGTCATAATATAACAGAGACAGTAGATCTAGCTGGTCTGTCATAATATAACAGAGACAGTAGATCTAGCTGGTCTGTCATAATATTGTAGAGACAGTAGATCTAGCTGGTCTGTCATAATGTAGAAGAGACAGTAGATCTAGCTGGTCTGTCATAATATAGCAGAGTCAGTAGATCTAGCTGGTCTGTCATAATATAACAGAGACAGTAGATCTAGCTGGTCTGTCATAATGTATTAGAAACAGTTGATCTATCTGGTCTGTCATAATTTAGTAGAGACAGTAGATCTAGCTGGTCTGTCATAATATAATAGATACAGTAGATCTAGCTGGTCTGTCATAATATAGTAGAGACAGTAGATCTTGCTGGTCTGTCATAATATAATAGGTACAGTAGATCTAGCTGGTCTGTCATAATATAGTAGAGACAGTAGATCTAGCTGGTCTGTCATAATATAATAGAGTCAGTAGATCTAGCTGGTCTGTCATAATATAATAGATACAGTTGATCTAGCTGGTCTGTCATAATGTTTTAGAAACAGTAGATCTAGCAGGTCTGTCTTAATATAATAGGGACATTAGGTCTTGCTGGTCTGTCATAATATAATAGGGACAGTAGATCTAGCTGGTCTGTCATAATATAATAGAGACAGTAGATCTAGCTGGTCTTTCACAACATATTAGAAACGGTAGATCTAGCTGGTCTGTCATAATGTTTTAGAAACAGTAGATCAGGCTGGTCTGTCATAATATAATAGATACAGTTGATCTATCTGGTCTGTCATAATATAATAGAGTCAGTAGATCTAGCTGGTCTGTCATAATATAGTACATACAGTAGATCTAGCTGGTCTGTCATAATATAATAGATACAGTAGATCTAGCTGGTCTGTCATAATATAATAGAGACAGTAGATCTAGGTCTGTCTTAATATAATAGGGACATTAGGTCTTGCTGGTCTGTCATAATATAATAGGGACAGTAGATCTAGCTGGTCTATCATAATATAATAGAGTCAGTAGATCTAGCTGGTCTGTCATAATATAATAGAGACAGTAGATCTAGCTGGTCTGTCATAATATAATAGAGACAGTAGATCTAGCTGGTCTGTCATAATATAATAGAGACAGTAGATTTAGCTGGTCTGTCATAATATAGTAGATACAGTAGATCTAGCTGGTCTGTCATAATATAGTAGAGACAGTAGATCTAGCTGGTCAATCATAATGTAGAAGAGACAGTAGATCTAGCTGGTCTGTCATAATATAATAGAGACAGTAGATCTAGCTGGTCTGTCATAATATAATAGATACAGTAGATCTAGCTGGTCTGTCATAATGTTTTAGAAACAGTAGATCTAGCTGGTCTGTCATAATATAATAGAAACAGTAGATCTAGCTGGTCTGTCATAATATAATAGAGACAGTAGATCTAGCTGGTCTGTCATACTATAATAGAGACAGATCTAGCTGGTATGTCATAATATAATAGAGACAGTAGATCTAGCTGGTCTGTCATAATATAACATAGACAGTAGATCTAGCTGGTCTGTCATAATGTATTAGAAACAGTTGATCTATCTGGTCTGTCATAATTTAGTAGAGACAGTAGATCTAGCTGGTCTGTCATAATATAATAGATACAGTAGATCTAGCTGGTCTGTCATAATATAATAGAGACAGTAGATTTAGCTGTTCTGTCATAATATAACAGAGACAGTAGATCTTGCTGGTCTGTCATAATATAATAGGTACAGTAGATCTAGCTGGTCTGTCATATATAATAGAGACAGATCTAGCTGGTATGTCATAATATAATAGAGACAGTAGATTTAGCTGTTCTGTCATAATATAACAGAGACAGTAGATCTAGCTGGTCTGTCATAATATAATAGAGACAGTAGATCTAGCTGGTCTGTCATAATATAGTAGAGACAGTAGATCTTGCTGGTCTGTCATAATATAATAGGTACAGTAGATCTAGCTGGTCTGTCATAATATAGTAGAGACAGTAGATCTAGCCGGTCTGTCATAATATAATAGAGTCAGTAGATCTAGCTGGTCTGTCATAATATAATAGATACAGTTGATCTAGCTGGTCTGTCATAATGTTTTAGAAACAGTAGATCTAGCAGGTCTGTCTTAATATAATAGGGACATTAGGTCTTGCTGGTCTGTCATAATATAATAGGGACAGTAGATCTAGCTGGTCTGTCATAATATAATAGAGACAGTAGATCTAGCTGGTCTTTCACAACATATTAGAAACGGTAGATCTAGCTGGTCTGTCATAATGTTTTAGAAACAGTAGATCAGGCTGGTCTGTCATAATATAATAGATACAGTTGATCTATCTGGTCTGTCATAATATAATAGAGTCAGTAGATCTAGCTGGTCTGTCATAATATAGTACATACAGTAGATCTAGCTGGTCTGTCATAATATAATAGATACAGTAGATCTAGCTGGTCTGTCGTAATATAATAGAGACAGTAGATCTAGCAGGTCTGTCTTAATATAATAGGGACATTAGGTCTTGCTGGTCTGTCATAATATAATAGGGACAGTAGATCTAGCTGGTCTATCATAATATAATAGAGTCAGTAGATCTAGCTGGTCTGTCATAATATAATAGAGACAGTAGATCTAGCTGGTCTGTCATAATATAATAGAGACAGTAGATCTAGCTGGTCTGTCATAATATAATAGAGACAGTAGATTTAGCTGGTCTGTCATAATATAGTAGATACAGTAGATCTAGCTGGTCTGTCATAATATAGTAGAGACAGTAGATCTAGCTGGTCAATCATAATGTAGAAGAGACAGTAGATCTAGCTGGTCTGTCATAATATAATAGAGACAGTAGATCTAGCTGGTCTGTCATAATATATTAGAAACGGTAGATCTAGCTGGTCTGTCATAATGTTTTAGAAACAGTAGATCTAGCTGGTCTGCCATAATATAATAGATACAGTAGATCTAGCTGGTCTGTCATAATATAATAGAGACAGTAGATCTAGCTGGTCTGTCATACTATAATAGAGACAGATCTAGCTGGTATGTCATAATATAATAGAGACAGTAGATCTAGCTGGTCTGTCATAATATAACATAGACAGTAGATCTAGCTGGTCTGTCATAATGTATTAGAAACAGTTGATCTATCTGGTCTGTCATAATTTAGTAGAGACAGTAGATCTAGCTGGTCTGTCATAATATAATAGATACAGTAGATCTAGCTGGTCTGTCATAATATAATAGAGACAGTAGATTTAGCTGTTCTGTCATAATATAACAGAGACAGTAGATCTTGCTGGTCTGACATAATATAATAGGTACAGTAGATCTAGCTGGTCTGTCATACTATAATAGAGACAGATCTAGCTGGTATGTCATAATATAATAGAGACAGTAGATCTAGCTGGTCTGTCATAATATATAGATCTAGCTGGTCTGTCATAAGAGAGACAGTAGATCTAGCTGGTCTGTCATAATATAACAGAGACAGTAGATCTAGCTGGTCTGTCATAATATAACAGAGACAGTAGATCTAGCTGGTCTGTCATAATGTTTTAGAAACAGTAGATCTAGCTGGTCTGTCATAATATAATAAATACAGTTGATCTATCTGGTCTGTCATAATATAATAAATACAGTAGATCTAGCTGGTCTGTTATAATATAATAGAGACAGTAGATCTAGTCTAATATAATATAAAAAGTAGATCTAGCTGGTCTGTCATAATATAATAGAGACAGTAGATCTAGCTAGTCTGTCATAATATAATAGAGACAGTAGATCTAGCTGGTCTGTTATAACATAATAGAGACAGTAGATCTAGCTGGTCTGTCATAATATAATAGAGACAGTAGATCTAGCTGGTCTGTCATAACATAATAGAGACAGTAGATCTAGCTGGTCTGTCGTAATGTAAAAGAGACATGAGATCTAGCTGGTCTGTCATTATATAATAGAGACAGTAGATCTAGCTGGTCTGTCATATTATAATAGAGACAGTAGATCTAGCTGGTCTGTCATATTATAATAGAGACAGTAGATCTAGCTGGTCTGTCATAATATTATAGAAAAAGTAGATCTAGCTGGTCTGTCAAATTATAATACAGACAGTAGATCTAGCTGGTCTGTCATAATATAATATAGATAGTAGATCTAGCTGGTCTGTCATAATGTAATAGAGACATGAGATCTAGCTGGTACGTCATAATAAAATAGAGACAGTAGATCTAGCTGGTCTTTCATGTTATAATAGAGACAGTAGATCTAGCTGGTCTGTCATAATATAATAGAGACAGTAGAACTAGCTGGTCCGTCATAATATAATAGAGACAGTAGATCTAGCTGGTCTGTCATAATATAGTAGAGACAGTAGATCTTGCTGGTCTGTCATAATATAATAGGTACAGTAGATCTAGCTGGTCTGTCATAATATAGTAGAGACAGTAGATCTAGCTGGTCTGTCATAATATAATAGATACAGTAGATCTAGCTGGTCTGTCATAATATAGTAGAGACAGTAGATCTTGCTGGTCTGACATAATATAATAGGTACAGTAGATCTAGCTGGTCTGTCATACTATAATAGAGACAGATCTAGCTGGTATGTCATAATATAATAGAGACAGTAGATTTAGCTGTTCTGTCATAATATAACAGAGACAGTAGATCTAGCTGGTCTGTCATAATATAATAGAGACAGTAGATCTAGCTGGTCTGTCATAATATAACAGAGACAGTAGATCTAGCTGGTCTGTCATAATATAACAGAGACAGTAGATCTAGCTGGTCTGTCATAATGTTTTAGAAACAGTAGATCTAGCTGGTCTGTCATAATATAATAAATACAGTTGATCTATCTGGTCTGTCATAATATATAAATACAGTAGATCTAGCTGGTCTGTTATAATATAATAGAGACAGTAGATCTAGCTAATATAATAGAAAAAGTAGATCTAGCTGGTCTGTCATAATATAATAGAGACAGTAGATCTAGCTAGTCTGTCATAATATAATAGAGACAGTAGATCTAGCTGGTCTGTTATAACATAATAGAGACAGTAGATCTAGCTGGTCTGTCATAATATAATAGAGACAGTAGATCTAGCTGGTCTGTCATAACATAATAGAGACAGTAGATCTAGCTGGTCTGTCGTAATGTAAAAGAGACATGAGATCTAGCTGGTCTGTCATTATATAATAGAGACAGTAGATCTAGCTGGTCTGTCATATTATAATAGAGACAGTAGATCTAGCTGGTCTGTCATATTATAATAGAGACAGTAGATCTAGCTGGTCTGTCATAATATTATAGAAAAAGTAGATCTAGCTGGTCTGTCAAATTATAATACAGACAGTAGATCTAGCTGGTCTGTCATAATAATATAGATAGTAGATCTAGCTGGTCTGTCATAATGTAATAGAGACATGAGATCTAGCTGGTCGTCATAATAAAATAGAGACAGTAGATCTAGCTGGTCTTTCATGTTATAATAGAGACAGTAGATCTAGCTGGTCTGTCATAATATAATAGAGACAGTAGAACTAGCTGGTCCGTCATAATATAATAGAGACAGTAGATCTAGCTGGTCTGTCATAATATAGTAGAGACAGTAGATCTTGCTGGTCTGTCATAATATAATAGGTACAGTAGATCTAGCTGGTCTGTCATAATATAGTAGAGACAGTAGATCTAGCCGGTCTGTCATAATATAATAGAGTCAGTAGATCTAGCTGGTCTGTCATAATATAATAGATACAGTTGATCTAGCTGGTCTGTCATAATGTTTTAGAAACAGTAGATCTAGCAGGTCTGTCTTAATATAATAGGGACATTAGGTCTTGCTGGTCTGTCATAATATAATAGGGACAGTATCTAGCTGGTCTGTCATAATATAATAGAGACAGTAGATCTAGCTGGTCTTTCACAACATATTAGAAACGGTAGATCTAGCTGGTCTGTCATAATGTTTTAGAAACAGTAGATCAGGCTGGTCTGTCATAATATAATAGATACAGTTGATCTATCTGGTCTGTCATAATATAATAGAGTCAGTAGATCTAGCTGGTCTGTCATAATATAGTACATACAGTAGATCTAGCTGGTCTGTCATAATATAATAGATACAGTAGATCTAGCTGGTCTGTCGTAATATAATAGAGACAGTAGATCTAGCAGGTCTGTCTTAATATAATAGGGACATTAGGTCTTGCTGGTCTGTCATAATATAATAGGGACAGTAGATCTAGCTGGTCTATCATAATATAATAGAGTCAGTAGATCTAGCTGGTCTGTCATAATATAATAGAGACAGTAGATCTAGCTGGTCTGTCATAATATAATAGAGACAGTAGATCTAGCTGGTCTGTCATAATATAATAGAGACAGTAGATTTAGCTGGTCTGTCATAATATAGTAGATACAGTAGATCTGGTCTGGTCTGTCATAATATAGTAGAGATAGTAGATCTAGCTGGTCAATCATAATGTAGAAGAGACAGTAGATCTAGCTGGTCTGTCATAATATAATAGATACAGTAGATCTAGCTGGTCTGTCATAATATATTACAAACGGTAGATCTAGCTGGTCTGTCATAATGTTTTAGTAGATCTACTGGTCTGATCTAGCTGGTCTGTCATAATATAATAGGGACATTAGGTCTTGCTGGTCTGTCATAATATAATAGGGACAGTAGATCTAGCTGGTCTGTCATAATATAATAGAGACAGTAGATCTAGCTGGTCTGTCATAATATATTAGAAACAGTAGATCTAGCTGGTCTGTCATAATGTTTTAGAAACAGTAGATCTAGCTGGTCTGCCATAATATAATAGATACAGTAGATCTAGCTGGTCTGTCATAATATAATAGAGACAGTAGATCTAGCTGGTCTGTCATACTATAATAGAGACAGATCTAGCTGGTATGTCATAATATAATAGAGACAGTAGATCTAGCTGGTCTGTCATAATATAACATAGACAGTAGATCTAGCTGGTCTGTCATAATGTATTAGAAACAGTTGATCTATCTGGTCTGTCATAATTTAGTAGAGACAGTAGATCTAGCTGGTCTGTCATAATATAATAGATACAGTAGATCTAGCTGGTCTGTCATAATATAATAGAGACAGTAGATTTAGCTGTTCTGTCATAATATAACAGAGACAGTAGATCTTGCTGGTCTGACATAATATAATAGGTACAGTAGATCTAGCTGGTCTGTCATACTATAATAGAGACAGATCTAGCTGGTATGTCATAATATAATAGAGACAGTAGATTTAGCTGTTCTGTCATAATATAACAGAGACAGTAGATCTAGCTGGTCTGTCATAATATAATAGAGACAGTAGATCTAGCTGGTCTGTCATAATATAAAAAACAGTTGATCAGTCTGATCTAGATCTCTGGTCTGTCATAATATAATAAAGACAGTAGATCTAGCTGGTCTGTTATAATATAATAGAAACAGTAGATCTAGCTGGTCTGTCATAATAAAAGTAGATCTAGCTGGTCTGTCATAATATAATAGAGACAGTAGATCTAGCTAGTCTGTCATAATATAATAGAGACAGTAGATCTAGCTGGTCTGTTATAACATAATAGAGACAGTAGATCTAGCTGGTCTGTCATAATATAATAGAGACAGTAGATCTAGCTAGTCTGTCATAATATAATAGAGACAGTAGATCTAGCTGGTCTGTTATAACATAATAGAGACAGTAGATCTAGCTGGTCTGTCATAATATAATAGAGACAGTAGATCTAGCTAATATAATAGAAAAAGTAGATCTAGCTGGTCTGTCATAATATAATAGAGACAGTAGATCTAGCTAGTCTGTCATAATATAATAGAGACAGTAGATCTAGCTGGTCTGTTATAACATAATAGAGACAGTAGATCTAGCTGGTCTGTCATAATATAATAGAGACAGTAGATCTAGCTGGTCTGTCATAACATAATAGAGACAGTAGATCTAGCTGGTCTGTCGTAATGTAAAAGAGACATGAGATCTAGCTGGTCTGTCATTATATAATAGAGACAGTAGATCTAGCTGGTCTGTCATATTATAATAGAGACAGTAGATCTAGCTGGTCTGTCATATTATAATAGAGACAGTAGATCTAGCTGGTCTGTCATAATATTATAGAAAAAGTAGATCTAGCTGGTCTGTCAAATTATAATACAGACAGTAGATCTAGCTGGTCTGTCATAATATAATATAGATAGTAGATCTAGCTGGTCTGTCATAATGTAATAGAGACATGAGATCTAGCTGGTACGTCATAATAAAATAGACACAGTAGATCTAGCTGGTCTTTCATGTTATAATAGAGACAGTAGATCTAGCTGGTCTGTCATAATATAATAGAGACAGTAGAACTAGCTGGTCCGTCATAATATAATAGAGACAGTAGATCTAGCTGGTCTGTCATAATATAGTAGAGACAGTAGATCTTGCTGGTCTGTCATAATATAATAGTAGACAGTAGATCTAGCTGGTCTGTCATAATATAGTAGAGACAGTAGATCTAGCTGGTCTGTCATAATATAATAGATACAGTAGATCTAGCTGGTCTGTCATAATATAGTAGAGACAGTAGATCTTGCTGGTCTGTCATAATATAATAGTACAGTAGATCTAGCTGGTCTGTCATAATATAATAGAGACAGTAGATCTAGCTGGTCTGTCATAATATAATAGAGACAGTAGATCTAGCTGGTCTGTCATAATAATATAACAGAGACAGTAGATCTAGCTGGTCTGTCATAATATAATAGAGACAGTAGATCTAGCTGGTCTGTCATAATATAATAGAGACAGTAGATCTAGCTGGTCTGTCATAATATAACAGAGACAGTAGATCTAGCTGGTCTGTCATAATATAACAGAGACAGTAGATCTAGCTGGTCTGTCATAATGTTTTAGAAACAGTAGAGTAGATCTAGCTGGTCTGTCATAATATAATAAATACAGTTGATCTATCTGGTCTGTCATAATATAATAAATACAGTAGATCTAGCTGGTCTGTTATAATATAATAGAGACAGTAGATCTAGCTAATATAATAGAAAAAGTAGATCTAGCTGGTCTGTCATAATATAATAGAGACAGTAGATCTAGCTAGTCTAGCTGGTCTGTCATAATATAATAGAGACAGTAGATCTAGCTGGTCTGTCATAATATAATAGAGACAGTAGATCTAGCTGGTCTGTCATAATATAATAGAGACAGTAGATCTAGCTGGTCTGTCATAATATAATAGAGACAGTAGATCTAGCTGGTCTGTCATAATATATTAGAAAGACAGTAGATCTAGCTGGTCTGTCATAATATTTTAGAAACAGTAGATCTAGCTGGTCTGTCATAATATAATAGATACAGTAGATCTAGCTGGTCTGTCATAATATAATAGAGACAGTAGATCTAGCTGGTCTGTCATACTAGCTGGTCTGTCATATAATAGAGACAGATCTAGCTGGTATGTCATAATATAATAGAGACAGTAGATCTAGCTGGTCTGTCATAATATAACATAGACAGTAGATCTAGCTGGTCTGTCATAATGTATTAGAAACAGTTGATCTATCTGGTCTGTCATAATTTAGTAGAGACAGTAGATCTAGCTGGTCTGTCATAATATAATAGATACAGTAGATCTAGCTGGTCTGTCATAATATAATAGAGACAGTAGATTTAGCTGTTCTGTCATAATATAACAGAGACAGTAGATCTTGCTGGTCTGACATAATATAATAGGTACAGTAGATCTAGCTGGTCTGTCATACTATAATAGAGACAGATCTAGCTGGTATGTCATAATATAATAGAGACAGTAGATTTAGCTGTTCTGTCATAATATAACAGAGACAGTAGATCTAGCTGGTCTGTCATAATATAATAGAGACAGTAGATCTAGCTGGTCTGTCATAATATAATAAATACAGTTGATCTATCTGGTCTGTCATAATATAATAAATACAGTAGATCTAGCTGGTCTGTTATAATATAATAGAGACAGTAGATCTAGCTGGTCTGTCATAATATAATAGAACAGTAGATCAAGCTGGTCTGTCAAAATATAATAGAGACAGTAGATCTAGCTGGTCTGTCATATTATAATAGAGACAGTAGATCTAGCTGGTCTGTCATAATATAATAGAGACAGTAGATCTAGCTGGTCTGTCATAATATAATAGAGACAGTAGATCTAGCTGGTCTGTCATAATATAATAGAGACAGTAGATCTAGCTGGTCTGTCATAATATAATAGAGACAGTAGATCTAGCTGGTCTGTCATAATATAATAGAGACAGTAGATCTAGCTGGTCTGTCATAATATAATAGAGACAGTAGATCTAGCTGGTCTGTCATAATATAATAGAGACAGTAGATCTAGCTGGTCTGTCATAATATAATAGAGACAGTAGATCTAGCTGGTCTGTCATATTATAATAGAGACAGTAGATCTAGCTGGTCTGTCATATTATAATAGAGACAGTAGATCTAGCTGGTCTGTCATAATATTATAGAAAAAGTAGATCTAGCTGGTCTGTCAAATTATAATACAGACAGTAGATCTAGCTGGTCTGTCATAATATAATATAGATAGTAGATCTAGCTGGTCTGTCATAATGTAATAGAGACATGAGATCTAGCTGGTACGTCATAATATAATAGAGACTGTAGATCTAGCTGGTCTGTCATAATATAATAGAGACAGTAGATCTAGTTGGTCTGTAATAATATAATAGAGACAGTAGATCTAGCTGGTCTGTCATAATATAATAGATACAGTAGATCTAGCAGGTCTGTCTTAATATAATAAAGACAGTAGATCTATCTGGTCTGTCATAATATAATAGGTACAGTAGATCTAGCTGGTCTGTCATAATATAGTAGAGACAGTAGATCGAGCTGGTCTGTCATAATATAATAGAAACAGTAAACCTAGCTGATCTGTCATAATATAGGAGAGACAGTAGATCTAGCTGGTCTGTCATAATATAATACGCACAGTAGATCTAGCTGGTCTGTCATAATATAATAGACACAGATCTATCTGGTCTGTCATAATATAATAGAGACAGTAGATCTAGCTGGTCTGTCATAATATAATAGAGACAGTAGATCTAGCTGGTCTGTCATAATATAATAGAGACAGTAGATCTAGCTGGTCTGTCATAATATAACAGAGACAGTAGATCTAGCTGGTCTGTCATAATATAACAGAGACAGTAGATCTAGCTGGTCTGTCATAATATTAGAAACAGTAGATCTAGCTGGTCTGTCATAATATAATAAAGACAGTAGATCTAGCTGGTCTGTCATAATATAATAAATACAGTAGATCTAGCTGGTCTGTCATAATATAATAGAGACAGTAGAGACAGTAGATCTAGCTGGTAATATAATATAAAGAGACAGTAGATCTAGCTGGTCTGTCATAATATAATAGAGACAGTAGATCTAGCTAGTCTAGCTGGTCTGCATAATATAATATAGAGACAGTAGATCTAGCTGGTCTGTCATATAATAGAGATAATAGAGACAGTAGATCTAGCTGGTCTGTCGTAATGTAAAAGAGACATGAGATCTAGCTGGTCTGTCATTATATAATAGAGACAGTAGATCTAGCTGGTCTGTCATATTATAATAGAGACAGTAGATCTAGCTGGTCTGTCATATTATAATAGAGACAGTAGATCTAGCTGGTCTGTCATAATATTATAGAAAAAGTAGATCTAGCTGGTCTGTCAAATTATAATACAGACAGTAGATCTAGCTGGTCTGTCATAATATAATAGAGACAGTAGATCTAGCTGGTCTGTCATACTATAATAGAGACAGATCTAGCTGGTCTGTCATAATACAATAGAGACAGTAGATCTAGCTGGTCTTTCATGTTATAATAGAGACAGTAGATCTAGCTGGTCTGTCATAATATAATAGAGACAGTAGAACTAGCTGGTCCGTCATAATATAATAGAGACAGTAGATCTAGCTGGTCTGTCATAATATAGTAGAGACAGTAGATCTTGCTGGTCTGTCATAATATAATAGGTACAGTAGATCTAGCTGGTCTGTCATAATATAATAGAGACAGTAGATCTAGCTGGTCTGTCATAATATAATAGAGACAGTAGATCTAGCTGGTCTGTCATAATATAATAGATACAGTTGATCTAGCTGGTCTGTCATAATGTTTTAGAAACAGTAGATCTAGCAGGTCTGTCTTAATATAATAGGGACATTAGGTCTTGCTGGTCTGTCATAATATAATAGGGACAGTAGATCTAGCTGGTCTGTCATAATATAATAGAGACAGTAGATCTAGCTGGTCTTTCACAACATATTAGAAACGGTAGATCTAGCTGGTCTGTCATAATGTTTTAGAAACAGTAGATCAGGCTGGTCTGTCATAATATAATAGATACAGTTGATCTATCTGGTCTGTCATAATATAATAGAGTCAGTAGATCTAGCTGGTCTGTCATAATATAGTACATACAGTAGATCTAGCTGGTCTGTCATAATATAATAGATACAGTAGATCTAGCTGGTCTGTCGTAATATAATAGAGACAGTAGATCTAGCAGGTCTGTCTTAATATAATAGGGACATTAGGTCTTGCTGGTCTGTCATAATATAATAGGGACAGTAGATCTAGCTGGTCTATCATAATATAATAGAGTCAGTAGATCTAGCTGGTCTGTCATAATATAATAGAGACAGTAGATCTAGCTGGTCTGTCATAATATAATAGAGACAGTAGATCTAGCTGGTCTGTCATAATATAATAGAGACAGTAGATTTAGCTGGTCTGTCATAATATAGTAGATACAGTAGATCTAGCTGGTCTGTCATAATATAGTAGAGATAGTAGATCTAGCTGGTCAATCATAATGTAGAAGAGACAGTAGATCTAGCTGGTCTGTCATAATATAATAGATACAGTAGATCTAGCTGGTCTGTCATAATATATTACAAACGGTAGATCTAGCTGGTCTGTCATAATGTTTTAGAAACAGTAGATCTAGCTGGTCTGTCATAATATAATAGGGACATTAGGTCTTGCTGGTCTGTCATAATATAATAGGGACAGTAGATCTAGCTGGTCTGTCATAATATAATAGAGACAGTAGATCTAGCTGGTCTGTCATAATATATTAGAAACGGTAGATCTAGCTGGTCTGTCATAATGTTTTAGAAACAGTAGATCTAGCTGGTCTGTCATAATATAATAGATACAGTAGATCTAGCTGGTCTGTCATAATATAATAGAGACAGTAGATCTAGCTGGTCTGTCATACTATAATAGAGACAGATCTAGCTGGTATGTCATAATATAATAGAGACAGTAGATCTAGCTGGTCTGTCATAATATAACATAGACAGTAGATCTAGCTGGTCTGTCATAATGTATTAGAAACAGTTGATCTATCTGGTCTGTCATAATTTAGTAGAGACAGTAGATCTAGCTGGTCTGTCATAATATAATAGATACAGTAGATCTAGCTGGTCTGTCATAATATAATAGAGACAGTAGATTTAGCTGTTCTGTCATAATATAATAGAGACAGTAGATCTAGCTGGTCTGTCATAATATAATAGAGACAGTAGATCTAGCTGGTCTGTCATACTATAATAGAGACAGATCTAGCTGGTATGTCATAATATAATAGAGACAGTAGATTTAGCTGTTCTGTCATAATATAACAGAGACAGTAGATCTAGCTGGTCTGTCATAATATAATAGAGACAGTAGATCTAGCTGGTCTGTCATAATATAATAAATACAGTTGATCTATCTGGTCTGTCATAATATAATAAATACAGTAGATCTAGCTGGTCTGTTATAATATAATAGAGACAGTAGATCTAGCTAATATAATAGAAAAAGTAGATCTAGCTGGTCTGTCATAATATAATAGAGACAGTAGATCTAGCTAGTCTGTCATAATATAATAGAGACAGTAGATCTAGCTGGTCTGTTATAACATAATAGAGACAGTAGATCTAGCTGGTCTGTCATAATATAATAGAGACAGTAGATCTAGCTGGTCTGTCATAATATAATAGAGACAGTAGATCTAGCTGGTCTGTCATAATATAATAGAGACAGTAGATCTAGCTGGTCTGTCATAATATAATAGAGACAGTAGATCTAGCTGGCTAATATAATATAAAAAGACAGTAGATCTAGCTGGTCTGTCATAATATAATAGAGACAGTAGATCTAGCTGGTCTGTCATAATATAATAGAGACAGTAGATCTAGCTGGTCTGTCATAACATAATAGAGACAGTAGATCTAGCTGGTCTGTCATAATATAATAGAGACAGTAGATCTAGCTGGTCTGTCATAACATAATAGAGACAGTAGATCTAGCTGGTCTGTCATAATGTAAAAGAGACATGAGATCTAGCTGGTCTGTCATAATATAATAGAGACAGTAGATCTAGCTGGTCTGTCATATTATAATAGAGACAGTAGATCTAGCTGGTCTGTCATATTATAATAGAGACAGTAGATCTAGCTGGTCTGTCATAATATTATAGAAAAAGTAGATCTAGCTGGTCTGTCAAATTATAATACAGACAGTAGATCTAGCTGGTCTGTCATAATATAATATAGATAGTAGATCTAGCTGGTCTGTCATAATGTAATAGAGACATGAGATCTAGCTGGTCGTCATAATAAAATAGACACAGTAGATCTAGCTGGTCTTTCATGTTATAATAGAGACAGTAGATCTAGCTGGTCTGTCATAATATAATAGAGACAGTAGATCTAGCTGGTCTGTCATAATATAATAGAGACAGTAGATCTAGCTGGTCTGTCATAATATAATAGAGACAGTAGATCTAGCTGGTCTGTCATAATATAATAGAGACAGTAGATCTAGCTGGTCTGTCATAATATAATAGAGACAGTAGATCTAGCTGGTCTGTCATAATATAATAGAGACAGTAGATCTAGCTGGTCTGTCATAATATAGTAGAGACAGTAGATCTTGCTGGTCTGTCATAATATAATAGGTACAGTAGATCTAGCTGGTCTGTCATACTATAATAGAGACAGATCTAGCTGGTATGTCATAATATAATAGAGACAGTAGATTTAGCTGTTCTGTCATAATATAACAGAGACAGTAGATCTAGCTGGTCTGTCATAATATAATAGAGACAGTAGATCTAGCTGGTCTGTCATAATATAATAGAGACAGTAGATCTAGCTGGTCTGTCATAATATAATAGAGACAGTAGATCTAGCTGGTCTGTCATAATATTTTAGAAACAGTAGATCTAGCTGGTCTGTCATAATATAATAAATACAGTTGATCTATCTGGTCTGTCATAATATAATAAATACAGTAGATCTAGCTGGTCTGTCATAATATAATAGAGACAGTAGATCTCTAGCTAGCTAATATAATAGAAAAAGTAGATCTAGCTGGTCTGTCATAATATAATAGAGACAGTAGATCTAGCTAGTCTGTCATAATATAATAGAGACAGTAGATCTAGCTGGTCTGTTATAACATAATAGAGACAGTAGATCTAGCTGGTCTGTCATAATATAATAGAGACAGTAGATCTAGCTGGTCTGTCATAACATAATAGAGACAGTAGATCTAGCTGGTCTGTCATAATGTAAAAGAGACATGAGATCTAGCTGGTCTGTCATTATATAATAGAGACAGTAGATCTAGCTGGTCTGTCATATTATAATAGAGACAGTAGATCTAGCTGGTCTGTCATATTATAATAGAGACAGTAGATCTAGCTGGTCTGTCATAATATTATAGAAAAAGTAGATCTAGCTGGTCTGTCAAATTATAATACAGACAGTAGATCTAGCTGGTCTGTCATAATATAATATAGATAGTAGATCTAGCTGGTCTGTCATAATGTAATAGAGACATGAGATCTAGCTGGTACGTCATAATAAAATAGAGACAGTAGATCTAGCTGGTCTTTCATGTTATAATAGAGACAGTAGATCTAGCTGGTCTGTCATAATATAATAGAGACAGTAGAACTAGCTGGTCCGTCATAATATAATAGAGACAGTAGATCTAGCTGGTCTGTCATAATATAGTAGAGACAGTAGATCTTGCTGGTCTGTCATAATATAATAGGTACAGTAGATCTAGCTGGTCTGTCATAATATAGTAGAGACAGTAGATCTAGCCGGTCTGTCATAATATAATAGAGTCAGTAGATCTAGCTGGTCTGTCATAATATAATAGATACAGTTGATCTAGCTGGTCTGTCATAATGTTTTAGAAACAGTAGATCTAGCAGGTCTGTCTTAATATAATAGGGACATTAGGTCTTGCTGGTCTGTCATAATATAATAGGGACAGTAGATCTAGCTGGTCTGTCATAATATAATAGAGACAGTAGATCTAGCTGGTCTTTCACAACATATTAGAAACGGTAGATCTAGCTGGTCTGTCATAATGTTTTAGAAACAGTAGATCAGGCTGGTCTGTCATAATATAATAGATACAGTTGATCTATCTGGTCTGTCATAATATAATAGAGTCAGTAGATCTAGCTGGTCTGTCATAATATAGTACATACAGTAGATCTAGCTGGTCTGTCATAATATAATAGATACAGTAGATCTAGCTGGTCTGTCATAATATAATAGAGACAGTAGATCTAGCAGGTCTGTCTTAATATAATAGGGACATTAGGTCTTGCTGGTCTGTCATAATATAATAGGGACAGTAGATCTAGCTGGTCTATCATAATATAATAGAGTCAGTAGATCTAGCTGGTCTGTCATAATATAATAGAGACAGTAGATCTAGCTGGTCTGTCATAATATAATAGAGACAGTAGATCTAGCTGGTCTGTCATAATATAATAGAGACAGTAGATTTAGCTGGTCTGTCATAATATAGTAGATACAGTAGATCTAGCTGGTCTGTCATAATATAGTAGAGATAGTAGATCTAGCTGGTCAATCATAATGTAGAAGAGACAGTAGATCTAGCTGGTCTGTCATAATATAATAGATACAGTAGATCTAGCTGGTCTGTCATAATATATACAAACAGTAGATCTAGCTGGTCTGTCATAAATTTTAGAAACAGTAGATCTAGCTGGTCTGTCATAATATAATAGGGACAGTAGATCTAGCTGGTCTGTCATAATATTAGGGACAGTAGATCTAGCTGGTCTGTCATAATATAATAGAGACAGTAGATCTAGCTGGTCTGTCATAATATAATAGGGACATTAGGTCTTGCTGGTCTGTCATAATATAATAGGACAGTAGATCTAGCTGGTCTGTCATAATATAATAGAGACAGTAGATCTAGCTGGTCTGTCATAATATATTAGAAACAGTAGATCTAGCTGGTCTGTCATAATGTTTTAGAAACAGTAGATCTAGCTGGTCTGCCATAATATAATAGATACAGTAGATCTAGCTGGTCTGTCATAATATAATAGAGACAGTAGATCTAGCTGGTCTGTCATACTATAATAGAGACAGATCTAGCTGGTATGTCATAATATAATAGAGACAGTAGATCTAGCTGGTCTGTCATAATATAACATAGACAGTAGATCTAGCTGGTCTGTCATAATGTATTAGAAACAGTTGATCTATCTGGTCTGTCATAATTCAGTAGAGACAGTAGATCTAGCTGGTCTGTCATAATATAATAGATACAGTAGATCTAGCTGGTCTGTCATAATATAGTAGAGACAGTAGATCTTGCTGGTCTGACATAATATAATAGGTACAGTAGATCTAGCTGGTCTGTCATACTATAATAGAGACAGATCTAGCTGGTATGTCATAATATAATAGAGACAGTAGATTTAGCTGTTCTGTCATAATATAACAGAGACAGTAGATCTAGCTGGTCTGTCATAATATAATAGAGACAGTAGATCTAGCTGGTCTGTCATAATATAACAGAGACAGTAGATCTAGCTGGTCTGTCATAATATAACAGAGACAGTAGATCTAGCTGGTCTGTCATAATGTTTTAGAAACAGTAGATCTAGCTGGTCTGTCATAATATAATAAATACAGTTGATCTATCTGGTCTGTCATAATATAATAAATACAGTAGATCTAGCTGGTCTGTTATAATATAATAGAGACAGTAGATCTAGCTAATATAATAGAAAAAGTAGATCTAGCTGGTCTGTCATAATATAATAGAGACAGTAGATCTAGCTAGTCTGTCATAATATAATAGAGACAGTAGATCTAGCTGGTCTGTTATAACATAATAGAGACAGTAGATCTAGCTGGTCTGTCATAATATAATAGAGACAGTAGATCTAGCTGGTCTGTCATAACATAATAGAGACAGTAGATCTAGCTGGTCTGTCGTAATGTAAAAGAGACATGAGATCTAGCTGGTCTGTCATTATATAATAGAGACAGTAGATCTAGCTGGTCTGTCATATTATAATAGAGACAGTAGATCTAGCTGGTCTGTCATATTATAATAGAGACAGTAGATCTAGCTGGTCTGTCATAATATTATAGAAAAAGTAGATCTAGCTGGTCTGTCAAATTATAATACAGACAGTAGATCTAGCTGGTCTGTCATAATATAATATAGATAGTAGATCTAGCTGGTCTGTCATAATGTAATAGAGACATGAGATCTAGCTGGTCTGTCATAATAAAATAGAGACAGTAGATCTAGCTGGTCTTTCATGTTATAATAGAGACAGTAGATCTAGCTGGTCTGTCATAATATAATAGAGACAGTAGAACTAGCTGGTCTGTCATAATATAATAGAGACAGTAGATCTAGCTGGTCTGTCATAATATAATAGAGACAGTAGATCTAGCTGGTCTGTCATAATATAATAGAGACAGTAGATCTAGCTGGTCTGTCATAATAACAGAGACAGTATCTAGCTGGTCTGAAACAGTTGATCTATCTGGTCTGTCATAATTTAGTAGAGACAGTAGATCTAGCTGGTCTGTCATAATATAATAGATACAGTAGATCTAGCTGGTCTGTCATATTATAGTAGAGACAGTAGATCTTGCTGGTCTGTCATAATATAATAGTACAGTAGATCTAGCTGGTCTGTCATAATATAATAGAGACAGTAGATCTAGCTGGTCTGTCATAATATATTAGAGACAGTAGATCTAGCTGGTCTGTCATAATGTTTTAGAAACAGTAGATCTAGCTGGTCTGTCATAATATAATAAATACAGTAGATCTAGCTGGTCTGTCATAATATAATAGAGACAGTAGATCTAGCTGGTCTGTCATAATATAATAGAGACAGTAGATCTAGCTGGTCTGTCATAATATAATAGAGACAGTAGATCTAGCTGGTCTGTCATAATATAATAGAGACAGTAGATCTAGCTGGTCTGTCATAATATATTAGAAACAGTAGATCTAGCTGGTCTGTCATAATATTTTAGAAACAGTAGATCTAGCTGGTCTGTCATAATATAATAGATACAGTAGATCTAGCTGGTCTGTCATAATATAATAGAGACAGTAGATCTAGCTGGTCTGTCATACTATAATAGAGACAGATCTAGCTGGTCTGTCATAATATAATAGAGACAGTAGATCTAGCTGGTCTGTCATAATATAACATAGACAGTAGATCTAGCTGGTCTGTCATAATGTATTAGAAACAGTTGATCTATCTGGTCTGTCATAATTTAGTAGAGACAGTAGATCTAGCTGGTCTGTCATAATATAATAGATACAGTAGATCTAGCTGGTCTGTCATAATATAATAGAGACAGTAGATTTAGCTGTTCTGTCATAATATAACAGAGACAGTAGATCTAGCTGGTCTGTCATAATATAATAGGTACAGTAGATCTAGCTGGTCTGTCATACTATAATAGAGACAGATCTAGCTGGTATGTCATAATATAATAGAGACAGTAGATTTAGCTGTTCTGTCATAATATAACAGAGACAGTAGATCTAGCTGGTCTGTCATAATATAATAGAGACAGTAGATCTAGCTGGTCTGTCATAATATAATAAATACAGTTGATCTATCTGGTCTGTCATAATATAATAAATACAGTAGATCTAGCTGGTCTGTTATAATATAATAGAGACAGTAGATCTAGCTGGTAATATAATAGAGACAGTAGATCTAGCTGGTCTGTCATAATATAATAGAGACAGTAGATCTAGCTGGTCTGTCATAATATAATAGAGACAGTAGATCTAGCTGGTCTGTCATAATATAATAGAGACAGTAGATCTAGCTGGTCTGTCATAATATAATAGAGACAGTAGATCTAGCTGGTCTGTCATAATATAATAGAGACAGTAGATCTAGCTGGTCTGTCATAATATAATAGAAACAGTAGATCTAGCTGGTCTGTCATAATATAATAGAGACAGTAGATCTAGCTAATATAATAGAAAAAGTAGATCTAGCTGGTCTGTCATAATATAATAGAGACAGTAGATCTAGCTAGTCTGTCATAATATAATAGAGACAGTAGATCTAGCTGGTCTGTTATAACATAATAGAGACAGTAGATCTAGCTGGTCTGTCATAATATAATAGAGACAGTAGATCTAGCTGGTCTGTCATAACATAATAGAGACAGTAGATCTAGCTGGTCTGTCGTAATGTAAAAGAGACATGAGATCTAGCTGGTCTGTCATTATATAATAGAGACAGTAGATCTAGCTGGTCTGTCATATTATAATAGAGACAGTAGATCTAGCTGGTCTGTCATATTATAATAGAGACAGTAGATCTAGCTGGTCTGTCATAATATTATAGAAAAAGTAGATCTAGCTGGTCTGTCAAATTATAATACAGACAGTAGATCTAGCTGGTCTGTCATAATATAATATAGATAGTAGATCTAGCTGGTCTGTCATAATGTAATAGAGACATGAGATCTAGCTGGTCGTCATAATAAAATAGAGACAGTAGATCTAGCTGGTCTTTCATGTTATAATAGAGACAGTAGATCTAGCTGGTCTGTCATAATATAATAGAGACAGTAGAACTAGCTGGTCCGTCATAATATAATAGAGACAGTAGATCTAGCTGGTCTGTCATAATATAATAGAGACAGTAGATCTAGCTGGTCTGTCATAATATAACAGAGACAGTAGATCTAGCTGGTCTGTCATAATGTATTAGAAACAGTTGATCTATCTGGTCTGTCATAATTTAGTAGAGACAGTAGATCTAGCTGGTCTGTCATAATATAATAGATACAGTAGATCTAGCTGGTCTGTCATAATATAGTAGAGACAGTAGATCTTGCTGGTCTGTCATAATATAATAGGTACAGTAGATCTAGCTGGTCTGTCATAATATAATAGAGACAGTAGATCTAGCTGGTCTGTCATAATATAATAGAGACAGTAGATCTAGCTGGTCTGTCATAATATTTTAGAAACAGTAGATCTAGCTGGTCTGTCATAATATAATAAATACAGTAGATCTAGCTGGTCTGTCATAATATAATAGAGACAGTAGATCTAGCTGGTCTGTCATAATATAATAGAGACAGTAGATCTAGCTGGTCTGTCATAATATAATAGAGACAGTAGATCTAGCTGGTCTGTCATAATATAATAGAGACAGTAGATCTAGCTGGTCTGTCATAATATAATAGAGACAGTAGATCTAGCTGGTCTGTCATAATATTTTAGAAACAGTAGATCTAGCTGGTCTGTCATAATATAATAGATACAGTAGATCTAGCTGGTCTGTCATAATATAATAGAGACAGTAGATCTAGCTGGTCTGTCATAATATAATAGAGACAGTAGATCTAGCTGGTCTGTCATAATATAATAGAGACAGTAGATCTAGCTGGTCTGTCATAATATAATAGAGACAGTAGATCTAGCTGGTCTGTCATAATATATAGAAACAGTTGATCTATCTGGTCTGTCATAATTTAGTAGAGACAGTAGATCTAGCTGGTCTGTCATAATATAATAGATACAGTAGATCTAGCTGGTCTGTCATAATATAATAGAGACAGTAGATCTAGCTGGTCTGTCATAATATAACAGAGACAGTAGATCTTGCTGGTCTGTCATAATATAATAGGTACAGTAGATCTAGCTGGTCTGTCATACTATAATAGAGACAGTAGATCTAGCTGGTCTGTCATAATATAATAGAGACAGTAGATCTAGCTGGTCTGTCATAATATAATAGAGACAGTAGATCTAGCTGGTCTGTCATAATATAATAGAGACAGTAGATCTAGCTGGTCTGTCATAATATAATAGAGACAGTAGATCTAGCTGGTCTGTCATAATATAATAGAGACAGTAGATCTAGCTGGTCTGTCATAATATAATAGAGACAGTAGATCTAGTCTAATATAATAGAAAACAGTAGATCTAGCTGGTCTGTCATAATATAATAGAGACAGTAGATCTAGCTGGTCTGTCATAATATAATAGAGACAGTAGATCTAGCTGGTCTGTCATAATATAATAGAGACAGTAGATCTAGCTGGTCTGTCATAATATATAATAGAGACGTAGTAGATCTAGCTGGTCTGTCATAATATAATAGAGACAGTAGATCTAGCTGGTCTGTCATAATATAATAGAGACAGTAGATCTAGCTGGTCTGTCATAATATAATAGAGACAGTAGATCTAGCTGGTCTGTCATAATATAATAGAAACAGTAGATCTAGCTGGTCTGTCATAATATAATAGAGACAGTAGATCTAGCTGGTCTGTCATAATATAATAGAGACAGTAGATCTAGCTGGTCTGTCATAATATAATAGAGACAGTAGATCTAGCTGGTCTGTCATAATATAATAGAGACAGTAGATCTAGCTGGTCTGTCATAATATAATAGAGACAGTAGATCTAGCTGGTCTGTCATAATATAATAGAGACAGTAGATCTAGCTGGTCTGTCATAATATAATAGAGACAGTAGATCTAGCTGGTCTGTCATAATATAATAGAGACAGTAGATCTAGCTGGTCTGTCATAATATAATAGATACAGTAGATCTAGCTGGTCTGTCATAATATAGTAGAGACAGTAGATCTTGCTGGTCTGACATAATATAATAGGTACAGTAGATCTAGCTGGTCTGTCATACTATAATAGAGACAGATCTAGCTGGTATGTCATAATATAATAGAGACAGTAGATCTAGCTGGTCTGTCATAATATAACAGAGACAGTAGATCTAGCTGGTCTGTCATAATATTGTAGAGACAGTAGATCTAGCTGGTCTGTCATAATATAGTAGATACAGTAGATCTAGCTGGTCTATCATAATATAACAGAGACAGTAGATCTAGCTGGTCTGTCATAATGTTTTAGAAACAGTAGATCTAGCTGGTCTGTCATAATATAATAAATACAGTTGATCTATCTGGTCTGTCATAATATAATAAATACAGTAGATCTAGCTGGTCTGTTATAATATAATAGAGACAGTAGATCTAGCTAATATAATAGAAAAAGTAGATCTAGCTGGTCTGTCATAATATAATAGAGACAGTAGATCTAGCTAGTCTGTCATAATATAATAGAGACAGTAGATCTAGCTGGTCTGTTATAACATAATAGAGACAGTAGATCTAGCTGGTCTGTCATAATATAATAGAGACAGTAGATCTAGCTGGTCTGTCATAACATAATAGAGACAGTAGATCTAGCTGGTCTGTCATAATGTAAAGAGACATGAGATCTAGCTGGTCTGTCATTATATAATAGAGACAGTAGATCTAGCTGGTCTGTCATATTATAATAGAGACAGTAGATCTAGCTGGTCTGTCATATTATAATAGAGACAGTAGATCTAGCTGGTCTGTCATAATATTATAGAAAAAGTAGATCTAGCTGGTCTGTCAAATTATAATACAGACAGTAGATCTAGCTGGTCTGTCATAATATAATATAGATAGTAGATCTAGCTGGTCTGTCATAATGTAATAGAGACATGAGATCTAGCTGGTCTGTCATAATAAAATAGAGACAGTAGATCTAGCTGGTCTTTCATGTTATAATAGAGACAGTAGATCTAGCTGGTCTGTCATAATATAATAGAGACAGTAGAACTAGCTGGTCTGTCATAATATAATAGAGACAGTAGATCTAGCTGGTCTGTCATAATATAGTAGAGACAGTAGATCTTGCTGGTCTGTCATAATATAATAGGTACAGTAGATCTAGCTGGTCTGTCATAATATAGTAGAGACAGTAGATCTAGCTGGTCTGTCATAATATAATAGAGACAGTAGATCTAGCTGGTCTGTCATAATATAATAGAAACAGTAGATCTAGCTGGTCTGTCATAATGTTTTAGAAACAGTAGATCTAGCAGGTCTGTCTTAATATAATAGGGACATTAGGTCTTGCTGGTCTGTCATAATATAATAGGGACAGTAGATCTAGCTGGTCTGTCATAATATAATAGAGACAGTAGATCTAGCTGGTCTTTCACAACATATTAGAAACGGTAGATCTAGCTGGTCTGTCATAATGTTTTAGAAACAGTAGATCAGGCTGGTCTGTCATAATATAATAGATACAGTTGATCTATCTGGTCTGTCATAATATAATAGAGTCAGTAGATCTAGCTGGTCTGTCATAATATAGTACATACAGTAGATCTAGCTGGTCTGTCATAATATAATAGATACAGTAGATCTAGCTGGTCTGTCATAATATAATAGAGACAGTAGATCTAGCAGGTCTGTCTTAATATAATAGGGACATTAGGTCTTGCTGGTCTGTCATAATATAATAGGGACAGTAGATCTAGCTGGTCTATCATAATATAATAGAGTCAGTAGATCTAGCTGGTCTGTCATAATATAATAGAGACAGTAGATCTAGCTGGTCTGTCATAATATAATAGAGACAGTAGATCTAGCTGGTCTGTCATAATATAATAGAGACAGTAGATTTAGCTGGTCTGTCATAATATAGTAGATACAGTAGATCTAGCTGGTCTGTCATAATATAGTAGAGATAGTAGATCTAGCTGGTCAATCATAATGTAGAAGACAGTAGATCTAGCTGGTCTGTCATAATATAATAGATACAGTAGATCTAGCTGGTCTGTCATAATATATTACAAACGGTAGATCTAGCTGGTCTGTCATAATGTTTTAGAAACAGTAGATCTAGCTGGTCTGTCATAATATAATAGGGACATTAGGTCTTGCTGGTCTGTCATAATATAATAGGGACAGTAGATCTAGCTGGTCTGTCATAATATAATAGAGACAGTAGATCTAGCTGGTCTGTCATAATGTTTTAGAAACAGTAGATCTAGCTGGTCTGTCATAATATAATAGATACAGTAGATCTAGCTGGTCTGTCATAATATAATAGATACAGTAGATCTAGCTGGTCTGTCATAATATAATAGAGACAGTAGATCTAGCTGGTCTGTCATACTATAATAGAGACAGATCTAGCTGGTATGTCATAATATAATAGAGACAGTAGATCTAGCTGGTCTGTCATAATATAACATAGACAGTAGATCTAGCTGGTCTGTCATAATGTATTAGAAACAGTTGATCTATCTGGTCTGTCATAATTTAGTAGAGACAGTAGATCTAGCTGGTCTGTCATAATATAATAGATACAGTAGATCTAGCTGGTCTGTCATAATATAGTAGAGACAGTAGATCTTGCTGGTCTGACATAATATAATAGGTACAGTAGATCTAGCTGGTCTGTCATACTATAATAGAGACAGATCTAGCTGGTATGTCATAATATAATAGAGACAGTAGATTTAGCTGTTCTGTCATAATATAACAGAGACAGTAGATCTAGCTGGTCTGTCATAATATAATAGAGACAGTAGATCTAGCTGGTCTGTCATAATATAACAGAGACAGTAGATCTAGCTGGTCTGTCATAATATAACAGAGACAGTAGATCTAGCTGGTCTGTCATAATGTTTTAGAAACAGTAGATCTAGCTGGTCTGTCATAATATAATAAATACAGTTGATCTATCTGGTCTGTCATAATATAATAAATACAGTAGATCTAGCTGGTCTGTTATAATATAATAGAGACAGTAGATCTAGCTAATATAATAGAAAAAGTAGATCTAGCTGGTCTGTCATAATATAATAGAGACAGTAGATCTAGCTAGTCTGTCATAATATAATAGAGACAGTAGATCTAGCTGGTCTGTTATAACATAATAGAGACAGTAGATCTAGCTGGTCTGTCATAATATAATAGAGACAGTAGATCTAGCTGGTCTGTCATAACATAATAGAGACAGTAGATCTAGCTGGTCTGTCGTAATGTAAAAGAGACATGAGATCTAGCTGGTCTGTCATTATATAATAGAGACAGTAGATCTAGCTGGTCTGTCATATTATAATAGAGACAGTAGATCTAGCTGGTCTGTCATATTATAATAGAGACAGTAGATCTAGCTGGTCTGTCATAATATTATAGAAAAAGTAGATCTAGCTGGTCTGTCAAATTATAATACAGACAGTAGATCTAGCTGGTCTGTCATAATATAATATAGATAGTAGATCTAGCTGGTCTGTCATAATGTAATAGAGACATGAGATCTAGCTGGTACGTCATAATAAAATAGAGACAGTAGATCTAGCTGGTCTTTCATGTTATAATAGAGACAGTAGATCTAGCTGGTCTGTCATAATATAATAGAGACAGTAGAACTAGCTGGTCCGTCATAATATAATAGAGACAGTAGATCTAGCTGGTCTGTCATATTATAATAGAGACAGTAGATCTAGCTGGTCTGTCATAATATAACAGAGACAGTAGATCTAGCTGGTCTGTCATAATGTATTAGAAACAGTTGATCTATCTGGTCTGTCATAATTTAGTAGAGACAGTAGATCTAGCTGGTCTGTCATAATATAATAGATACAGTAGATCTAGCTGGTCTGTCATATTATAGTAGAGACAGTAGATCTTGCTGGTCTGTCATAATATAATAGGTACAGTAGATCTAGCTGGTCTGTCATACTATAATAGAGACAGATCTAGCTGGTATGTCATAATATATTAGAGACAGTAGATCTAGCTGGTCTGTCATAATAATATTTTAGAAACAGTAGATCTAGCTGGTCTGTCATAATATAATAAATACAGTTGATCTATCTGGTCTGTCATAATATAATAAATACAGTTGATCTAGTTGGTCTGTCATAATATAACAGAGACAGTAGATCTAGCTGGTCTGTCATAATATAGTAGAGACAGTAGATCTAGCTGGTCTGTCATAATTTATTAGAAACAGTAGATCTAGCTGGTCTGTCATAATATAATAGATACAGTAGATCTAGCTGGTCTGTCATAATATAACAGAGACAGTAGATCTAGCTGGTCTGTCATAATGTATTAGAAACAGTAGATCTAGCTGGTCTGTCATAATATAATAGAGTCAGTAGATCTAGCTGGTCTGTCATAATATAATAGATACAGTTGATCTAGCTGGTCTGTCACAATATAATAGAGTCAGTAGATCTAGCTGGTCTGTCATAATATAGTAGATACAGTAGATCTAGCTGGTCTGTCATAATGTATTAGAAACAGTTGATCTATCTGGTCTGTCATAATTCAGTAGAGACAGTAGATCTAGCTGGTCTGTCATAATATAATAGATACAGTAGATCTAGCTGGTCTGTCATAATATAGTAGAGACAGTAGATCTTGCTGGTCTGACATAATATAATAGGTACAGTAGATCTAGCTGGTCTGTCATACTATAATAGAGACAGATCTAGCTGGTATGTCATAATATAATAGAGACAGTAGATTTAGCTGTTCTGTCATAATATAACAGAGACAGTAGATCTAGCTGGTCTGTCATAATATAATAGAGACAGTAGATCTAGCTGGTCTGTCATAATATAACAGAGACAGTAGATCTAGCTGGTCTGTCATAATATAACAGAGACAGTAGATCTAGCTGGTCTGTCATAATATAATAGAGACAGTAGATCTAGCTGGTCTGTCATAATATAATAAATACAGTTGATCTATCTGGTCTGTCATAATATAATAAATACAGTAGATCTAGCTGGTCTGTTATAATATAATAGAGACAGTAGATCTAGCATAATATAATAGAAAAGTAGATCTAGCTGGTCTGTCATAATATAATAGAGACAGTAGATCTAGCTGGTCTGTCATAATATAATAGAGACAGTAGATCTAGCTGGTCTGTCATAATATAATAGAGACAGTAGATCTAGCTGGTCTGTCATAATATAATAGAGACAGTAGATCTAGCTGGTCTGTCATAACATAATAGAGACAGTAGATCTAGCTGGTCTGTCGTAATGTAAAAGAGACATGAGATCTAGCTGGTCTGTCATTATATAATAGAGACAGTAGATCTAGCTGGTCTGTCATATTATAATAGAGACAGTAGATCTAGCTGGTCTGTCATATTATAATAGAGACAGTAGATCTAGCTGGTCTGTCATAATATTATAGAAAAAGTAGATCTAGCTGGTCTGTCAAATTATAATACAGACAGTAGATCTAGCTGGTCTGTCATAATATAATATAGATAGTAGATCTAGCTGGTCTGTCATAATGTAATAGAGACATGAGATCTAGCTGGTACGTCATAATAAAATAGAGACAGTAGATCTAGCTGGTCTTTCATGTTATAATAGAGACAGTAGATCTAGCTGGTCTGTCATAATATAATAGAGACAGTAGATCTAGCTGGTCTGTCATAATATAATAGAGACAGTAGATCTAGCTGGTCTGTCATATTATAATAGAGACAGTAGATCTAGCTGGTCTGTCATAATATAATAGAGACAGTAGATCTAGCTGGTCTGTCATAATGTATTAGAAACAGTTGATCTATCTGGTCTGTCATAATTTAGTAGAGACAGTAGATCTAGCTGGTCTGTCATAATATAATAGATACAGTAGATCTAGCTGGTCTGTCATATTATAGTAGAGACAGTAGATCTTGCTGGTCTGTCATAATATAATAGGTACAGTAGATCTAGCTGGTCTGTCATACTATAATAGAGACAGATCTAGCTGGTATGTCATAATATATTAGAGACAGTAGATCTAGCTGGTCTGTCATAATGTTTTAGAAACAGTAGATCTAGCTGGTCTGTCATAATATAATAAATACAGTTGATCTATCTGGTCTGTCATAATATAATAAATACAGTTGATCTAGTTGGTCTGTCATAATATAACAGAGACAGTAGATCTAGCTGGTCTGTCATAATATAGTAGAGACAGTAGATCTAGCTGGTCTGTCATAATTTATTAGAAACAGTAGATCTAGCTGGTCTGTCATAATATAATAGATACAGTAGATCTAGCTGGTCTGTCATAATATAACAGAGACAGTAGATCTAGCTGGTCTGTCATAATGTATTAGAAACAGTAGATCTAGCTGGTCTGTCATAATATAATAGAGTCAGTAGATCTAGCTGGTCTGTCATAATATAATAGATACAGTTGATCTAGCTGGTCTGTCACAATATAATAGAGTCAGTAGATCTAGCTGGTCTGTCATAATATAGTAGATACAGTAGATCTAGCTGGTCTGTCATAATATAATAGATACAGTAGATCTAGCTGGTCTGTCATAATATAATAGAGACAGTAGATCTAGCAGGTCTGTCTTAATATAATAGGGACATTAGGTCTTGCTGGTCTGTCATAATATAATAGGGACAGTAGATCTAGCTGGTCTGTCATAATATAATAGGGGCATTAGGTCTTGCTGGTCTGTCATAATATAATAGGGACAGTAGATCTAGCTGGTCTGTCATAATATAATAGAGACAGTAGATCTAGCTGGTCTGTCATAATATATTAGAAACAGTAGATCTAGCTGGTCTGTCATAATGTTTTAGAAACAGTAGATCTAGCTGGTCTGTCATAATATAATAGATACAGTTGATCTATCTGGTCTGTCATAATATAATAGAGTCAGTAGATCTAGCTGGTCTGTCATAATATAATAGAGACAGTAGATCTAGCTGGTCTGTCATACTATAATAGAGACAGATCTAGCTGGTATGTCATAATATAATAGAGACAGTAGATCTAGCTGGTCTGTCATAATATAACAGAGACAGTAGATCTAGCTGGTCTGTCATAATGTATTAGAAACAGTTGATCTATCTGGTCTGTCATAATTTAGTAGAGACAGTAGATCTAGCTGGTCTGTCATAATATAATAGATACAGTAGATCTAGCTGGTCTGTCATAATATAATAGAGTCAGTAGATCTAGCTGGTCTGTCATAATATAATAGAGACAGTAGATTTAGCTGGTCTGTCATAATATAGTAGATACAGTAGATATAGCTGGTCTATCATAATATAATAGGGACAGTAGATCTAGCTGGTCTATCATAATATAATAGAGTCAGTAGATCTAGCTGGTCTGTCATAATATAACAGAGACAGTAGATCTAGCTGGTCTGTCATAATATAATAGAGACAGTAGATCTAGCTAGTCTGTCATAATGTAATAGAGACAGTAGATCTAGCTGGTCTGTCATAATGTAAAGAGACAGTAGATCTAGCTGGTCTGTCATAATATAGCAGAGTCAGTAGATCTAGCTGGTCTGTCATAATATAACAGAGACAGTAGATCTAGCTGGTCTGTCATAATGTATTAGAAACAGTTGATCTATCTGGTCTGTCATAATTTAGTAGAGACAGTAGATCTAGCTGGTCTGTCATAATATAATAGATACAGTAGATCTAGCTGGTCTGTCATAATATAGTAGAGACAGTAGATCTTGCTGGTCTGTCATAATATAATAGGTACAGTAGATCTAGCTGGTCTGTCATAATATAGTAGAGACAGTAGATCTAGCTGGTCTGTCATAATATAATAGAGACAGTAGATCTAGCTGGTCTGTCATAATATAATAGAGACAGTAGATCTAGCTGGTCTGTCATAATGTTTTAGAAACAGTAGATCTAGCTGGTCTGTCTTAATATAATAGGGACATTAGGTCTTGCTGGTCTGTCATAATATAATAGGGACAGTAGATCTAGCTGGTCTGTCATAATATAATAGAGACAGTAGATCTAGCTGGTCTTTCATAACATATTAGAAACAGTAGATCTAGCTGGTCTGTCATAATGTTTTAGAAACAGTAGATCAGGCTGGTCTGTCATAATATAATAGATACAGTAGATCTATCTGGTCTGTCATAATATAATAGAGACAGTAGATCTAGCTGGTCTGTCATAATATAGTACATACAGTAGATCTAGCTGGTCTGTCATAATATAATAGATACAGTAGATCTAGCTGGTCTGTCATAATATAATAGAGACAGTAGATCTAGCTGGTCTGTCTTAATATAATAGGGACATTAGGTCTTGCTGGTCTGTCATAATATAATAGAGACAGTAGATCTAGCTGGTCTATCATAATATAATAGAGTCAGTAGATCTAGCTGGTCTGTCATAATATAATAGAGACAGTAGATCTAGCTGGTCTGTCATAATATAATAGAGACAGTAGATCTAGCTGGTCTGTCATAATATAATAGAGACAGTAGATTTAGCTGGTCTGTCATAATATAGTAGATACAGTAGATCTAGCTGGTCTGTCATAATATATAGAGACAGTAGATCTAGCTGGTCTGTCATAATATAATAGAGACAGTAGATCTAGCTGGTCTGTCATAATATAATAGATACAGTAGATCTAGCTGGTCTGTCATAATATATTAGAAACAGTAGATCTAGCTGGTCTGTCATAATATTTTAGAAACAGTAGATCTAGCTGGTCTGTCATAATATAATAGGGACATTAGATCTTGCTGGTCTGTCATAATATAATAGGACAGTAGATCTAGCTGGTCTGTCATAATATATTAGAGACAGTAGAGCTAGCTGGTCTGTCATATTATAATAGAGACAGTAGATCTAGCTGGTCTGTCATAATATAATAGAGCAAGTACAGTCAGCTGGTCTGTCATAATATAATAGAGACAGTAGATCTAGGAGCTCTGTCATATTATAATATAAAAAGTAGAGCTAGCTGGTCTGTCATAGTATAATCGAGACAGTAGATCTAGCTGGTCTGTCATAATATGATATAGACAGAAGATCTACCTGGTCTGTCATAATATAATAGAAACAGTAGATCTAGCTGGTCTGTCATAATATAATAGAGACAGTAGATCTCATTGGTCTGTCATAATATAATAGACACAGTAGATTCTAGCTGGTCTGTCATAATATAGTAGAGACAGTAGATCTTGCTGGTCTGTCATAATATAATAGGTACAGTAGATCTAGCTGGTCTGTCATAATATAATAGAGACAGTAGATCTAGCTGGTCTGTCATAATATAATAGAGACAGTAGATCTAGCTGGTCTGTCATAATATAATAGAGACAGTAGATCTAGCTGGTCTGTCATAATATAATAGAGACAGTAGATCTAGCTGGTCTGTCATAATATAATAGAGACAGTAGATCTAGCTGGTCTGTCATAATATAACAGAGACAGTAGATCTAGCTGGTCTGTCATAATATTTTAGAAACAGTAGATCTAGCTGGTCTGTCATAATATAATAAATACAGTTGATCTATCTGGTCTGTCATAATATAATAAAAACAGTAGATCTAGCTGGTCTGTTATAATATAATAGAGACAGTAGATCTAGCTAATATAATATAAAAAGTAGATCTAGCTGGTCTGTCATAATATAATAGAGACAGTAGATCTAGCTGGTCTGTCATAATATAATAGAGACAGTAGATCTAGCTGGTCTGTCATAATATAATAGAGACAGTAGATCTAGCTGGTCTGTCATAATATAATAGAGACAGTAGATCTAGCTGGTCTGTCATAATATAATAGAGACAGTAGATCTAGCTGGTCTGTCATAATATAATAGAGACATGAGATCTAGCTGGTCTGTCATAATATAATAGAGACAGTAGATCTAGCTGGTCTGTCATATTATAATAGAGACAGTAGATCTAGCTGGTCTGTCATAATTATAATAGAGACAGTAGATCTAGCTGGTCTGTCATAAAATTATAGAAAAAGTAGATCTAGCTGGTCTGTCAAATTATAATACAGACAGTAGATCTAGCTGGTCTGTCATAATATAATATAGATAGTAGATCTAGCTGGTCTGTCATAATGTAATAGAGACATGAGATCTAGCTGGTACGTCATAATATAATAGAGACAGTAGAACTAGCTGGTCCGTCATAATATAATAGAGACAGTAGATCTAGCTGGTCTGTCATAATATAGTAGAGACAGTAGATCTTGCTGGTCTGTCATAATATAATAGGTACAGTAGATCTAGCTGGTCTGTCATAATATAGTAGAGACAGTAGATCTAGCCGGTCTGTCATAATATAATAGAGTCAGTAGATCTAGCTGGTCTGTCATAATATAATAGATACAGTTGATCTAGCTGGTCTGTCATAATGTTTTAGAAACAGTAGATCTAGCAGGTCTGTCTTAATATAATAGGGACATTAGGTCTTGCTGGTCTGTCATAATATAATAGGGACAGTAGATCTAGCTGGTCTGTCATAATATAATAGAGACAGTAGATCTAGCTGGTCTTTCACAACATATTAGAAACGGTAGATCTAGCTGGTCTGTCATAATGTTTTAGAAACAGTAGATCAGGCTGGTCTGTCATAATATAATAGATACAGTTGATCTATCTGGTCTGTCATAATATAATAGAGTCAGTAGATCTAGCTGGTCTGTCATAATATAGTACATACAGTAGATCTAGCTGGTCTGTCATAATATAATAGATACAGTAGATCTAGCTGGTCTGTCGTAATATAATAGAGACAGTAGATCTAGCAGGTCTGTCTTAATATAATAGGACATTAGGTCTTGCTGGTCTGTCATAATATAATAGGACAGTAGATCTAGCTGGTCTGTCATAATATAATAGAGTCAGTAGATCTAGCTGGTCTGTCATAATATAATAGAGACAGTAGATCTAGCTGGTCTGTCATAATATAATAGAGACAGTAGATCTAGCTGGTCTGTCATAATATAATAGAGACAGTAGATCTAGCTGGTCTGTCATAATATAATAGGGACATTAGGTCTTGCTGGTCTGTCATAATATAATAGGGACAGTAGATCTAGCTGGTCTGTCATAATATAATAGAGACAGTAGATCTAGCTGGTCTGTCATAATATAATAGAGACAGTAGATTTAGCTGGTCTGTCATAATATAGTAGATACAGTAGATCTAGCTGGTCTGTCATAATATAGTAGAGACAGTAGATCTAGCTGGTCAATCATAATGTAGAAGAGACAGTAGATCTAGCTGGTCTGTCATAATATAGTAGAGACAGTAGATCTTGCTGGTCTGTCATAATATAATAGGTACAGTAGATCTAGCTGGTCTGTCATAATATAGTAGAGACAGTAGATCTAGCTGGTCTGTCATAATATAATAGAGACAGTAGATCTAGCTGGTCTGTCATAATATATTACAAACGGTAGATCTAGCTGGTCTGTCATAATGTTTTAGAAACAGTAGATCTAGCTGGTCTGTCATAATATAATAGGGACAGTAGATCTTGCTGGTCTGTCATAATATAATAGAGACAGTAGATCTAGCTGGTCTGTCATAATATAATAGAGACAGTAGATCTAGCTGGTCTGTCATAATATATTAGAAAGTAGATCTAGCTGGTCTGTCATAATATTTTAGAAACAGTAGATCTAGCTGGTCTGTCATAATATAATAGATACAGTAGATCTAGCTGGTCTGTCATAATATAATAGAGACAGTAGATCTAGCTAATATAATAGAAAAAGTAGATCTAGCTGGTCTGTCATAATATAATAGAGACAGTAGATCTAGCTGGTCTGTCATAATATAACATAGACAGTAGATCTAGCTGGTCTGTCATAATGTATTAGAAACAGTTGATCTATCTGGTCTGTCATAATTTAGTAGAGACAGTAGATCTAGCTGGTCTGTCATAATATAATAGATACAGTAGATCTAGCTGGTCTGTCATAATATAGTAGAGACAGTAGATCTTGCTGGTCTGTCATAATATAATAGGGACAGTAGATCTAGCTGGTCTGTCATACTATAATAGAGACAGATCTAGCTGGTATGTCATAATATAATAGAGACAGTAGATCTAGCTGGTCTGTCATAATATAACAGAGACAGTAGATCTAGCTGGTCTGTCATAATATAATAGAGACAGTAGATCTAGCTGGTCTGTCATAATATAACAGAGACAGTAGATCTAGCTGGTCTGTCATAATATAACAGAGACAGTAGATCTAGCTGGTCTGTCATAATATTTTAGAAACAGTAGATCTAGCTGGTCTGTCATAATATAATAAATACAGTTGATCTATCTGGTCTGTCATAATATAATAAATACAGTAGATCTAGCTGGTCTGTTATAATATAATAGAGACAGTAGATCTAGCTGGCTAATATAATAGAAACAGTAGATCTAGCTGGTCTGTCATAATATAATAGAGACAGTAGATCTAGCTAGTCTGTCATAATATAATAGAGACAGTAGATCTAGCTGGTCTGTTATAACATAATAGAGACAGTAGATCTAGCTGGTCTGTCATAATATAATAGAGACAGTAGATCTAGCTGGTCTGTCATAACATAATAGAGACAGTAGATCTAGCTGGTCTGTCATAATGTAAAGAGACATGAGATCTAGCTGGTCTGTCATTATATAATAGAGACAGTAGATCTAGCTGGTCTGTCATATTATAATAGAGACAGTAGATCTAGCTGGTCTGTCATATTATAATAGAGACAGTAGATCTAGCTGGTCTGTCATAAAATTATAGAAAAGTAGATCTAGCTGGTCTGTCAAATTATAATAGAGACAGTAGATCTAGCTGGTCTGTCATAATATAATATAGATAGTAGATCTAGCTGGTCTGTCATAATGTAATAGAGACATGAGATCTAGCTGGTCGTCATAATAAAATAGAGACAGTAGATCTAGCTGGTCTTTCATGTTATAATAGAGACAGTAGATCTAGCTGGTCTGTCATAATATAATAGAGACAGTAGAACTAGCTGGTCCGTCATAATATAATAGAGACAGTAGATCTAGCTGGTCTGTCATAATATAGTAGAGACAGTAGATCTTGCTGGTCTGTCATAATATAATAGGTACAGTAGATCTAGCTGGTCTATCATAATATAATAGAGTCAGTAGATCTAGCTGGTCTGTCATAATATAATAGAGACAGTAGATCTAGCTGGTCTGTCATAATATAATAGATACAGTAGATCTTGCTGGTCTGTCATAATATAATAGGGACAGTAGATCTAGCTGGTCTATCATAATATAATAGAGTCAGTAGATCTAGCTGGTCTGTCATAATATAATAGAGACAGTAGATCTAGCTGGTCTGTCATAATATAATAGAGACAGTAGATCTAGCTGGTCAATCATAATGTAGAAGAGACAGTAGATTTAGCTGTTCTGTCATAATATAACAGAGACAGTAGATCTAGCTGGTCTGTCATAATATAATAGAGACAGTAGATCTAGCTGGTCTGTCATAATATAACAGAGACAGTAGATCTAGCTGGTCTGTCATAATATAACAGAGACAGTAGATCTAGCTGGTCTGTCATAATGTTTTAGAAACAGTAGATCTAGCTGGTCTGTCATAATATAATAAATACAGTTGATCTATCTGGTCTGTCATAATATAATAAATACAGTAGATCTAGCTGGTCTGTTATAATATAATAGAGACAGTAGATCTAGCTAATATAATAGAAAAAGTAGATCTAGCTGGTCTGTCATAATATAATAGAGACAGTAGATCTAGCTGGTCTGTCATAATATAATAGAGACAGTAGATCTAGCTGGTCTGTCATAATATAATAGAGACAGTAGATCTAGCTGGTCTGTCATAATATAATAGAGACAGTAGATCTAGCTGGTCTTTCACAACATATTAGAAACGGTAGATCTAGCTGGTCTGTCATAATGTTTTAGAAACAGTAGATCAGGCTGGTCTGTCATAATATAATAGATACAGTTGATCTATCTGGTCTGTCATAATATAATAGAGTCAGTAGATCTAGCTGGTCTGTCATAATATAGTACATACAGTAGATCTAGCTGGTCTGTCATAATATAATAGATACAGTAGATCTAGCTGGTCTGTCATAATATAATAGAGACAGTAGATCTAGCTGGTCTGTCTTAATATAATAGGGACATTAGATCTTGCTGGTCTGTCATAATATAATAGGGACAGTAGATCTAGCTGGTCTATCATAATATAATAGAGTCAGTAGATCTAGCTGGTCTGTCATAATATAATAGAGACAGTAGATCTAGCTGGTCTGTCATAATATAATAGAGACAGTAGATCTAGCTGGTCTGTCATAATATAATAGAGACAGTAGATTTAGCTGGTCTGTCATAATATAGTAGATACAGTAGATCTAGCTGGTCTGTCATAATATAGTAGAGACAGTAGATCTAGCTGGTCAATCATAATGTAGAAGAGACAGTAGATCTAGCTGGTCTGTCATAATATAATAGATACAGTAGATCTAGCTGGTCTGTCATAATATAGTAGAGACAGTAGATCTAGCTGGTCAATCATAATGTAGAAGAGACAGTAGATCTAGCTGGTCTGTCATAATATAATAGATACAGTAGATCTAGCTGGTCTGTCATAATATATTACAAACGGTAGATCTAGCTGGTCTGTCATAATGTTTTAGAAACAGTAGATCTAGCTGGTCTGTCATAATATAATAGGGACATTAGGTCTTGCTGGTCTGTCATAATATAATAGGGACAGTAGATCTAGCTGGTCTGTCATAATATAATAGAGACAGTAGATCTAGCTGGTCTGTCATAATATAATAGAGACAGTAGATCTAGCTGGTCTGTCATAATGTTTTAGAAACAGTAGATCTAGCTGGTCTGACATAATATAATAGATACAGTAGATCTAGCTGGTCTGTCATAATATAATAGAGACAGTAGATCTAGCTGGTCTGTCATACTATTCTAGAGACAGATCTAGCTGGTATGTCATAATATAATAGAGACAGTAGATCTAGCTGGTCTGTCATAATATAACATAGACAGTAGATCTAGCTGGTCTGTCATAATGTATTAGAAACAGTTGATCTATCTGGTCTGTCATAATTTAGTAGAGACAGTAGATCTAGCTGGTATGTCATAATATAATAGATACAGTAGATCTAGCTGGTCTGTCATAATATAGTAGAGACAGTAGATCTTGCTGGTCTGACATAATATAATAGGTACAGTAGATCTAGCTGGTCTGTTATACTATAATAGAGACAGTAGATCTAGCTGGTATGTCATAATATAATAGAGACAGTAGATTTAGCTGTTCTGTCATAATATAACAGAGACAGTAGATCTAGCTGGTCTGTCATAATATAATAGAGACAGTAGATCTAGCTGGTCTGTCATAATATAACAGAGACAGTAGATCTAGCTGGTCTGTCATAATATAACAGAGACAGTAGATCTAGCTGGTCTGTCATAATGTTTTAGAAACAGTAGATCTAGCTGGTCTGTCATAATATAATAAATACAGTTGATCTATCTGGTCTGTCATAATATAATAAATACAGTAGATCTAGCTGGTCTGTCATAATATAGTAGAGACAGTAGATCTTGCTGGTCTGACATAATATAATAGGTACAGTAGATCTAGCTGGTCTGTCATACTATAATAGAGACAGATCTAGCTGGTATGTCATAATATAATAGAGACAGTAGATTTAGCTGTTCTGTCATAATATAACAGAGACAGTAGATCTAGCTGGTCTGTCATAATATAATAGAGACAGTAGATCTAGCTGGTCTGTCATAATATAACAGAGACAGTAGATCTAGCTGGTCTGTCATAATATAACAGAGACAGTAGATCTAGCTGGTCTGTCATAATATAATAAATACAGTTGATCTATCTGGTCTGTCATAATATAATAAATACAGTAGATCTAGCTGGTCTGTTATAATATAATAGAGACAGTAGATCTAGCTAATATAATAGAAAAAGTAGATCTAGCTGGTCTGTCATAATATAATAGAGACAGTAGATCTAGCTAGTCTGTCATAATATAATAGAGACAGTAGATCTAGCTGGTCTGTTATAACATAATAGAGACAGTAGATCTAGCTGGTCTGTCATAATATAATAGAGACAGTAGATCTAGCTGGTCTGTCATAACATAATAGAGACAGTAGATCTAGCTGGTCTGTCATAATATAATAGAGACATGAGATCTAGCTGGTCTGTCATTATATAATAGAGACAGTAGATCTAGCTGGTCTGTCATATTATAATAGAGACAGTAGATCTAGCTGGTCTGTCATATTATAATAGAGACAGTAGATCTAGCTGGTCTGTCATAATATTATAGAAAAAGTAGATCTAGCTGGTCTGTCAAATTATAATACAGACAGTAGATCTAGCTGGTCTGTCATATTATAATAGAGACAGTAGATCTAGCTGGTCTGTCATAATATAACAGAGACAGTAGATCTAGCTGGTCTGTCATAATGTATTAGAAACAGTTGATCTATCTGGTCTGTCATAATTTAGTAGAGACAGTAGATCTAGCTGGTCTGTCATAATATAATAGATACAGTAGATCTAGCTGGTCTGTCATATTATAGTAGAGACAGTAGATCTTGCTGGTCTGTCATAATATAATAGGTACAGTAGATCTAGCTGGTCTGTCATACTATAATAGAGACAGATCTAGCTGGTATGTCATAATATATTAGAGACAGTAGATCTAGCTGGTCTGTCATAATGTTTTAGAAACAGTAGATCTAGCTGGTCTGTCATAATATAATAAATACAGTTGATCTATCTGGTCTGTCATAATATAATAAATGCAGTTGATCTAGTTGGTCTGTCATAATATAACAGAGACAGTAGATCTAGCTGGTCTGTCATAATATAGTAGAGACAGTAGATCTAGCTGGTCTGTCATAATTTATTAGAAACAGTAGATCTAGCTGGTCTGTCATAATATAACAGAGACAGTAGATCTAGCTGGTCTGTCATAATGTATTAGAAACAGTAGATCTAGCTGGTCTGTCATAATATAATAGAGTCAGTAGATCTAGCTGGTCTGTCATAATATAATAGATACAGTTGATCTAGCTGGTCTGTCACAATATAATAGAGTCAGTAGATCTAGCTGGTCTGTCATAATATAGTAGATACAGTAGATCTAGCTGGTCTGTCATAATATAATAGAGACAGTAGATCTAGCAGGTCTGTCTTAATATAATAGGGACATTAGGTCTTGCTGGTCTGTCATAATATAATAGGACAGTAGATCTAGCTGGTCTGTCATAATATAATAGGGGCATTAGGTCTTGCTGGTCTGTCATAATATAATAGGGACAGTAGATCTAGCTGGTCTGTCATAATATAATAGAGACAGTAGATCTAGCTGGTCTGTCATAATATATTAGAAACGGTAGATCTAGCTGGTCTGTCATAATGTTTTAGAAACAGTAGATCTAGCTGGTCTGTCATAATATAATAGATACAGTTGATCTATCTGGTCTGTCATAATATAATAGAGTCAGTAGATCTAGCTGGTCTGTCATAATATAATAGAGACAGTAGATCTAGCTGGTCTGTCATACTATAATAGAGACAGATCTAGCTGGTATGTCATAATATAATAGAGACAGTAGATCTAGCTGGTCTGTCATAATATAACAGAGACAGTAGATCTAGCTGGTCTGTCATAATGTATTAGAAACAGTTGATCTATCTGGTCTGTCATAATTTAGTAGAGACAGTAGATCTAGCTGGTCTGTCATAATATAATAGATACAGTAGATCTAGCTGGTCTGTCATAATATAATAGAGTCAGTAGATCTAGCTGGTCTGTCATAATATAATAGAGACAGTAGATTTAGCTGGTCTGTCATAATATAGTAGATACAGTAGATCTAGCTGGTCTATCATAATATAATAGGGACAGTAGATCTAGCTGGTCTATCATAATATAATAGAGTCAGTAGATCTAGCTGGTCTGTCATAATATAACAGAGACAGTAGATCTAGCTGGTCTGTCATAATATTGTAGAGACAGTAGATCTAGCTGGTCTGTCATAATGTAGAAGAGACAGTAGATCTAGCTGGTCTGTCATAATATAGCAGAGTCAGTAGATCTAGCTGGTCTGTCATAATATAATAGAGTCAGAAGATCTAGCTGGTCTGTCATAATATAATAATTACAGTTGATCTATCTGGTCTGTCATAATATAATAGAGTCAGTAGATCTAGCTGGTCTGTCATAATATAATAGATACAGTTGATCTATCTGGTCTGTCTTTATATAATAGGGACATTAGGTCTTGCTGGTCTGTCATAATATAATAGGGACAGTAGATCTAGCTGGTCTATCATAATATAATACAGTCAGTAGATCTAGCTGGTCTGTCATAATATAATAGAGACAGTAGATCTAGCTGGTCTGTCATAATATAATAGAGACAGTAGATCTAGCTGGTCAGTCATAATATAATAGAGACAGTAGTTTTAGCTGGTCTGTCATAATATAGTAGATACAGTAGATCTAGCTGGTCTGTCATAATATTGTAGAGACAGTAGATCTAGCTGGTCTGTCATAATGTAGAAGAGACAGTAGATCTAGCTGGTCTGTCATAATATAGCAGAGTCAGTAGATCTAGCTGGTCTGTCATAATATAATAGATACAGTAGATCTAGCTGGTCTGTCATAATATAATAGAGACAGTAGATTTAGCTGGTCTGTCATAATATAGTCGATACAATAGATCTAGCTGGTCTGTCATAATATAATAGGGACAGTAGATCTATCTGGTCTGTCTTAATATAATAGAGTCAGTAGATCTAGCTGGTCTGTCATAATATAGTAGAGACAGTAGATCTTGCTGGTCTGTCATAATATAATAGGTACAGTAGATCTAGCTGGTCTGTCATAATATAACAGAGACAGTAGATCTAGCTGGTCTGTCATAATATAAAAGAGACAGTAGATCTAGCTGGTCTGTCATAATATAATAAATACAGTTGATCTATCTGGTCTGTCATAATATAATAATACAGTTGATCTAGCTGGTCTGTCATAATATAACAGAGACAGTAGATCTAGCTGGTCTGTCATAATATAGTAGAGACAGTAGATCTAGCTGGTCTGTCATAATATAATAGATACAGTAGATCTAGCTGGTCTGTCATAATATAATAGGGACATTAGGTCTTGCTGGTCTGTCATAATATAGTAGAGACAGTAGATCTAGCTGGTCTGTCATAATATAATAGATACAGTAGATCTAGCTGGTCTGTCATAATATAATAGGGACATTAGGTCTTGCTGGTCTGTCATAATATAGTAGAGACAGTAGATCTAGCTGGTCTGTCATAATGTATTAGAAACAGTAGATCTAGCTGGTCTGTCATAATATAATAGAGTCAGTAGATCTAGCTGGTCTGTCATAATATAATAGATACAGTTGATCTATCTGGTCTGTCACAATATAATAGAGTCAGTAGATCTAGCTGGTCTGTCATAATATAGTAGATACAGTAGATCTAGCTGGTCTGTCATAATATAATAGATACAGTAGATCTAGCTGGTCTGTCATAATATAATAGAGACAGTAGATCTAGCAGGTCTGTCTTAATATAATAGGGACATTAGGTCTTGCTGGTCTGTCATAATATAATAGATACAGTTGATCT
>NW_024608210.1:0-45000 GCF_018296145.1 Oncorhynchus tshawytscha
TTAGGGTATCTAATATTGCCATCATACTTATATTGGCTTTGAAAAAATTGTGGATATATTGAATCTACATCTCAAGACATCAGTCAGAAAGTTAGCTTGGTCACAAATGGGTCTTCCAAATGGACAATGACCCCAAGCATACCTCCAAAGTTGTGGCGAAATGTCTTAAGGACAACAAAGTCAAGCCATGACCTCAATCCTATAGAAAATGTGGGCAGAACTGAAAAAGTGTGTGCGAGCAAGGAGGCCTACAAACCTGACCCAGTTACACCAGCTCTGTCAGGAGGAACGGGCCAAATTCACCCCTTATTGTGGGAAGGTTGGACCATGGAAACACTAGTCCAATATGCTGCATGACCTACCAGCAGACCATGGAAACACTAGTCCAATATGCTGCATGACCTACCAGCAGACCATGGAAACACTAGTCCAATATGCTGCATGACCTACCAGCAGACCATGGAAACACTACATATATGCTGCATGACATGACCTACCAGCAGACCATGGAAACACTACTCCGATAGACCTAAATTTGTACAAAAGCGCCAATGGTTAGCTCTATGTAAGGAGTACAAGAGGTAGCATCAAAATACAGAAGTCATGGGATGGGAAATGGACGCTACATTTCTTAACAAAACAAAAAAGGAAACATTACAAACTAACACGTACCATCGAAGCTGCCATGTTCTGCGCAGTACTGGAGCAGTTTGCTGTACGTCTCGTTGGAGGGTCGGAACACGAACACGCCGGAGTTGAAACAGTCTGGCCAGCCGGGATCCCGGGGCCGCAGACAGCTCCTCTCTGTCAAACAACTCATCTATGTTCTGTACCACCTGCAACAAAACATACAGGTGAACTATACCGTACCAGGGGAGTGTGCACAAAGCAACACTAACTGTCTCACCAGTGTGTCTGCATCCATGAAGACACATTTGGAGTAGTGTATAAGGGTCCAGCAGTGTAGCTTGGTGAAGGTGACTCCCAGGTCAGGTCTCTTCATCAGGTCCAGATGAGCTGCGTCTCCGCTGTCCAACACATCCACCAACAGTACCTCGTCAAAGATCTTGAGAAGCACTCCCTGGTGGAGGTGGAGGAAGCAGAGAGCAGAGACGTCATGACGTACCGTCAACATGGTGTACAGTGGAAAGCATTCTGAATAACTGCAGTGGTGATGAGTCAGGGGCATAGGGCGGGGCCAGGAAACACCATGCCAAACTTGTAGGGCAGGGGTATTCAACTCCTACACAATGATCCGGACAAGACAATCAGCTGTAAAACCCGAACTGTGTGAGCTACAAATGTCACCAATACGGAGAAACTCACGAACATAACCGTGCCAGTTGGTTGGCTCTACGACATCCACAAGTTTAGGCAGTCATCTGAACACTGTCGTGGACGTCCTTGTTTCTTACAAAACCAACTGTCCAGATCGAACAGTTGGAGCTACAATATCGAAAAGGGAGCCTAGCGAACACTAAGGTGTCAGTTGTTCTGCTCTACGAAGCACACACTTCATGGGAGTCATCTGACACCAACACAGTACCGGTTTGTAAAAATTGCAGAAAGTGCATTGGGTGAAATGTGCCAAAAATAACACAAGTAGACATGTATTTTCTCACATTGTCAGATATAGGACAGACTTCAAATCCTTGTTCCTTATGACTTTACTTAGTTGACATGTGTCATTCAAAGCATTATGGGCTATAGCAGTAAAGGCCAAACGCAATATTTCATAAAATAATTGATAGATATACCAATATGGGGTCCTAAAAATGAAAATTAGATTTTACGGCCATCAAACTCCATTTTTAGCTTAGTAGGTATTGCAATCTATGGGCATAGACCTATACGGGTTATTAAGGGAAATGTAACTGGGAAGTGACAGGTTCTTACATATATGGTCAGAGAGTTAAACTCACACGTCCTCTGCTGGCATTTTCTAAACAATGCATATTGTTGTATACTACCCTCAAAGTACATTTGTTTCAAAACTCTTAAGTCCTACAAAAATATTCTTAGAACTGTTTACAAATGGTCAAATATTGGAATAAGATTTTACAAAATATATCACCAATTACTTTCCCAAAAAAATACAAAATAAAATATTTTTCCTTACGATAGGGGAAAAAAGCTATTTTCCCATTACAAACTTTCATCTGGAATTTTCTACCATTTTGAGCCACTCAAGCCTTTCCCCTATCCAGCCATGCCATTCTCTAGCCTACTGCTGCAGGTACCAGCCAAAACAAAGGAAACAAAGCACCTTAACAGGGCATTGGGCCACCATGAGCCGCCAGAACAGTTTCCATGCCCGTTGGCACAGTTTCCATGCCCGTTGGCACAGTTTCCATGCCCGTTGGCACAGTTTCCATGCCCGTTGGCACAGTTTCCATGCCCGTTGGCACAGTTTCCATGCCCGTTGGCACAGTTTCCATGCCCGTTGGCACAGTTTCCATGCCCGTTGGCACAGTTTCCATGCCCGTTGGCACAGTTTCAACAGTTGTATGGAACTTCCTGTGTGGAAGCTCCTGCAACATACTTTGTATCCTTCATTTACTGGCGTTTCCTTATTTTAGGCAGTTACCTGTAGAATGGACGGAGGGGCATCGCACTGAATATTACACTGCCATTCCTTCATCCGCAATGTCATGTGCACAACATCTGAGGAACTGCATCACTACATTGAACGCTTTTCTGAAAAGACGTATTTGGGTGTCCCAACAAGGATGATGAAATTAATCAGTGGTTGGAGTAAATTCTTCAACAAGTGAAACCATATAGATTTGGTTGTAAAACATTGTCCTTTAAGAGATTCTTACTTGCAAGGATCAGAGACGTGGGGGCCGATCATCACCACTAGCTTCCTGGTTGTCTGGTGGTTCCTCAGGGACTTTCCCAGGACCATGGCTCCCCTGGCATAGTTGTCATTGGTGGCCAATGTCACAAAAGCCTGGTCTAGATGGGGGGGGGGGGGGAAATAACTTGTTAATACAAATTTAGGAATAACATTTGCATTAGGTTCAAAAGGTGTGAATCCTACTCTTAAAACCTTCCCCCAAAAATACTTTGTAAGGACACTAATTTTTTATAAATTTTTAAACAGGGTGTCACATTGAGATTAAAAATCTATTTTACAAGAGAGCCCTGTACACATTACAATAAAAACAGATTAACACACATAACAATATCATTCAGCACAATAAAATGTTATAAAAGCAATCCCATTTAACTACAGAGGTCCTCAATCAATAATGTCAACTGCCTGAGGGGCACCAGCACATCTAACTGCAGTGAACTCTGCAGATTGATCCACAAAATAGAGAAAAACTAAAGATTTCCCCAAATCTGTGGAGACTGGAGGAATCTCTTGTGTCATCGATTATTGTGAACAGATAACTTATGATTCTTATCCTAGTTAATGTTACATAGAGGGAGTTTGTCAGTTCGTTTTGTAAATAATAGGGAATGCAGCTCTTAAAAACAGAGGTCCTTCCCACATGTTTATACAGACTACAAGGAGTCCTAAAATTGTCCCGTGATGAAACGTAATGGAAGACATCCAAGGGGTTTAAAACAGGTTGTGCCGCATGTAAACAATATCACCAACATCCAACACAGGGAGAAGTTTGAATAATCTCTTATTTTTAATACTAGGGATTGATTTATTTCTATAACAAAAACACCCAGATTTTCTATATATTCCTTACAAAGGACAATTTATCAATCCAGACACCCAGGTACTTATACTGAGAAACTTCACTGCTTGACATGCATGATGAAATCCTGGTTGAGAATGAACAAATGAACGAAAAAAAGCAAGTGAGTGAACTAAATAGGTTTTGATTATGTTTTACTGGTTATGGGGACATGGGGAAATGCCAACAAAATAATTTTGGGTGCGTGTTGCAACTATTTGGCTGTATTAGAATGCTTAAAGGCAGCTAAAATGTTAAATATCGGTATCGGGTTTTTTGACATGGAAAAATACCGGATATCGGTCAAAACTCATATCAGTGCATCAAACTAACAACTCAAATTGTATTTGTCACAAGCACTGAATACAACAGGTGTAGACCTTATCGTGAAATGCTTACTTACGAGCCCTTAATCAACAATGCAGTTGAAGAAATAGAGTTAAGAAAATATTGACTAAATTAAAGTAAAAGGTTGTGAGGGAGTGATGTCCAATGGTCTGTGGCAGTTAACAGTTTTGACACCAATGTCTGAATGCCAGACAGAATGGCCAAGGTCTTGACGTCTACTTTGGCATGCTGTGCCAGATAGGAAAATCTATAAAACTGCCCATAGACTCACGTCTCAACAATGAAATTATTGTAAGCTAACAAAGGGCAAATAGATTCATGTAATTATAATGCCAAATGTAGAAACTGGCAGTTAATATTAGCAGGCCTGGCTGGTCAGTTAAACAATCCCCTGGTATAGTAAACACTACACTTGGTTTTGGGGGCCAACTGGATAACAGCCTGGTAAAAAGAAACCACTGGATACAAAACCTCAAATTGTGTTGATGCCAAACCAGGTAGAGCTGAAGTGAAATTATGCATTTCCAACTGTACCTCCCTCCCACCCCATATTGCCATTGGTCCCAAGAAAACAGCTGATGTTATATTAGAAGCAAGAAACACCAAATCAATCTGCCACCCAAAAACAGTCAACAGAAGGCTGTTCTACTGGATCTCTGCTACTCTTACTGGTAAAATGCACTATGATAAGCACAGAAAGACATGCTGTTGGCCTTCAGGCCTCAACCCACTGACTATATGAAGATCTAGAAAGTGCTGCTATCACAAAGGAAGATGACCATGGGATGACACCTTTTGTAAGTCATGGGGACACAATGTCAGGTTTCACTACTACATTGGTCAGGTACATATATAACTGTAATTTTAGTGTGCACCTTGTGTTGATTAAAGGTAGGCCTATAAAGGCTTAATATAATAAAACATGGCGAGAAGGCTGTGTAGGCTTAGAGGACATGCAGTTTCACTTGGAACAGTAATTCAATAAACAAGTAGTAGCATACGTCTAGCTGGCTACAGCAATGCAGGTACAGTGCCATTTAACCTAACACTAGATCTGCACTGTAGTCTATGATTGATGCCTTCGTGGACCGGCTCAGCCATCTCAGGCTGCAAAGGCATCATTTTTCTCCTTAACTATATTTAATGACAGGCCGTCAAATAGATAAATGATACCACTTTATTGGTCAAGTGTGCAGGCGGTCCAACAAAAAGATGTCTTCTGCTTTTCACCAAACACCTCTAAAACAGGTTTTGGAGAGGTGCGGGGGCTGCCACAGGGCGCCTGGGGTGCTGTGCCTTGCTTAAGGGCACAACGGCAGGAATCTACGATTTGATTCTAGAAACCCTCAAAATGAAGGCCAGAATTGACGCGTTGCACTAAGCCCAAAACTTGTGGTTTTCGATAATATATTTTTTAGGTTACTGTAACAAGCTTTAACGGTGGGCTCGTTTTTTCCACCAGTTCCCAGTTGTATTTAAGTCTAAACGCAGGATGAGAGAGGGACCCTTTGAGTAAGAAAATGATTCATTTGCAGCCTGAATGGACGTTGTTGAACCGGTCCACACCAGTATTAACGGCTGGGTACATCAGTGCCAGACAGGGACCGCTCAGTCGGTGCTGTCGGCTGTTTAGGGTACGTGTGAATATGGGGTTACAACTAGGGAGAGACTGAGCAACAGCGAAACTCATTGACCCAACCGTTATCCACACAGCCGAGAAACGTATCGATACGGCTCTATTAAGAAAGTCCATGTTGCAAAACACGCGTTGATGGAAAGCGGAAAAGAGACTAAATAACGACTCAGCCGGTTTCCACATGCTGGTTGTGTCACGGATCGACAAAACCAAAATAACGGCAACAAACCAAGCTGTACATTTCTCAACGTGCCGGCCATCCCATCATTTATATACGACGGACATTGCTGCAACTCCACAGTAACTTTTTAGCCTCTGACAGTGGGAACAATCACGACAAGTTACTTAGTTTCCACCGTGTCTGCCACAGCCAAACTTCCATCACGTCATCCAAGGATTACATTGTAACAAACCGTCACGTACCTTTTGACATATTGCTGGTAGAAGTTGCAGATCCTCTGTAGATTAGACACAGCACCTTCGTTAGGAAAGGACAAGCATACGACATGGAGGTGAATTTATAGACGCATGTAGACAGTGGGTCACGTGACAGGGTCTTGGCGCACACCCACTCCTGCACTATCTATGGAAGGGTTCCGCAACTGGCGGCCCGCGGATCACAATCTGGCCCACAGGGGATTTTATTTCATCCCAGAGGTTGCTGAGCAAAAAGAAAAACAATTATTGTTGGACACAAAAGACTAAAAAAACAGCAAATCAGCTCCAAGTCATTAACATTTAGTAAATCTGTTCCAAAGTATTCTCGGGCATGATAGAGAGACATAGTGACCGTATACAAACATAAGCAAGGTTTAATATGATTATGTTTTAGTCAAATATAATATATGTTTGAGCTTCTTGCAGTCAATTTGCAGTCTACAAATGATTTGTAATTATGTTCGGTCCCATGACCGTCCGCTCAAGAAAAAAATCTGCCCGCATCTGAATCTAGTTGATGATCCCTGATCTATGGAGAAAGACCTCGCTGGAGAAGCCCTCTTCGAGGTCCACCATCCGTTTTCATTTGCGGAGGCTTTTCAGACAGACGATGAGCAGTGTGGGGTTCGTATATATACTGAAAAAATATAGAAACGCAACATGTAAAGTGTTGGTCCCATGTTTTATGCGCTGAAATAAATGATTCCAGAAATTTTCGAACCCAAAAAAAGTGTATTTCTTTCAAATTTCAAATTCAACAAGGCACTACGTCTCTCCCTCCGCATCGACCCTACGATTACGCCATTGACCTTCTCCCAGGCACCCCTCCACCTCGGGGTCAGCTTTACTCCGTGTAAGGCTATGGAGGAGAACATTGAGGACGCTCTCACTGCAGGGAGTGTTCATCCACCTGCCTCTCCCGCTGGCAAGGGGTTATTCTTTGTGGAGAAGAAGAACAAAACCCTGCGCCGTGTATCGACTGCCGGGGCCTTAATGACATCACGGTTAAAAAACGTTACCCTCTACCACTCATCTCCTCGGCTTTCAAACCTCTTCAGGGAGCGACCATCTTCTCAAAGTTGGACCTTCTGAATGCCTACCATCTGGCTCGGATATGGGAAGGAGATGAGTGGAAGACAGCCTTTACCAGGGCTAGCGGCACTATGTTCCAGGCCCTGGCCCCGGGACATGCTGAACCGGTTCGTATTTGTCTACCTCCACGACATAATTGTCTTTTCCCGTTCAGGGGTCTAGCACCCTAGCCAGGGCTCTAGCACCACAGCCAAGGCTCTAGAACCACCACCAGGGCTCTAGAACCATCACCGGGGCTCTAGAACCACAGCCAGGGTTCTAGAACCACATGCAGGGCTCTAGAACCACCAACAGGGCTCTAGAACCACCACCAGGGCTCTAGCACCACATCCAGGGCTCTAGCACCACAGCCAAGGCTCTAGCACCACAGCCAAGGCTCTAGCACCACAGCCAGGGCTCTAGTTTATGCTATCCATCCATTGTTGATATTGTCAGGAGAGAAACCCACATTTGTTGTCTCTGGTCTCCTAACATCTGATGTTTGTGAGTGTCCAGATCAACAAACCTTCAAAGAGCACGTCCTCAAGCTTTGTTTAAAACAGTTGAATTCATTCCTCAAGGCTTCAAAAAGTTGTGTTAATAACTGTGTGATGTTTTTGGTCATGACCTTACACTGAGCTTATTAAATATCTTATGGAATTCAATGTACTGTATATCTAGTCTGCAAATGTAAAATATTGGATGTTCAGGTACTGAGAAGAGATGATTTCCTAACAGGAAGAAGACCACTTGACACTGGTAGCTCCCTCAGTGCTGTGTCCAGTACATGACCGGCATCACAAACAGCTGTGACAAATTAAATTGAGTCCCACAGGTATTTTAATGTCAATAGAAATATGTTCACTTATAAATTCTCTGACCAAATGTGGCTAATCCATAACCATACATCCTCTAATAGTGGGCCTATCAACAGTCTATCACCATACATCCTCTAATAGTGGGCCTATCAACAGTCTATCACCATACATCCTCTAATAGTGGGCCTATCAACAGTCTATCACCATACATCCTCTAATAGTGGGCCTATCAACAGTCTATCACCATACATCCTCTAATAGTGGGCCTATCAACAGTCTATCACCATACATCCTCTAATAGTGGGCCTATCAACAGTCTATCACCATACATCCTCTAATAGTGGGCCTATCAACAGTCTATCACCATACATCCTCTAATAGTGGGCCTATCAACAGTCTATCACCATACATCCTCTAATAGTGGGCCTATCAACAGTCTATCACCATACATCCTCTAATAGTGGGCCTATCAACAGTGATGTGCTGATCTTGTGTGACAGTGATGTGCTGTATCTTGTGACAGGGTGATGTGTTTACAACATGACCTCCCGAGTTGCGCAGCGCTCTAAGACAATGCATCTCAGTGCTAGAGGCGTTACTACAGACTCTGGTTCGATTCAAGGCTGTGTCCCAACCGGCCGTGATTGGGAGTCCCATAGGATGGCGCACAATTGTCCCAGCATTGTCGGGGTAAAAAGATCTTTGTCATATTCATACACTGTGTGGTTTGAAACACCAAAATAAAAGGTTGATATTTTACCCGTCGTAAAACATTACCTCAACCCGGGGAGGATGCCACAAATCCTAGAAGCAGAAGAGCCTTCATTATGTTGTCAGTGTACACTAACTGTCTTCCCCAATCCCCATCCTTCATAATGACTAAATCAAACTTGAAATGCACTTTAAGCCAGACTAAAGTCATTGGCACAAAAAACACATCTCCTCATTATTAATTTTGTTAAATAGCAAATAGCCTAAAGTTAAGGCAATCTAGTAATCTACTATTAATATAACAGTGGCCGATTTATTCAACCTTAAAATGAGTAGCACATTGTTGGCAACGTTTTGAGGTTACTTCAAACGCGATCATGGAAAGTGTGCATGTTCTAGACAGCATGCAGAGGTCCCAGGTCAGTTGATATCTTCACAATTACTATAATAGTCTGTGCAGAATCTCCAACAGCATTAATCACTTGAACTAAGCATTTTTTAAATCTGACATGTTGGCTGGATTCACAACGAGTGTAGCTTTAATTGAGTATCTTATGTGTGTGATTTAATGAAAGTTTGAATTTTATAGCATTTTATTTGAATCTGGCACTCTGCATTTCCTCGTAATTGGCCAGTTGAGACGCTAGCGTCTCTATCCATAATTAATAATCTGTTATATAAATACATCGTATCTGACATTGTATTCCCATTTGAACTTTGTCGTGCTTTTAAAAATGGTTGAACGTGCAGTGATAACACATTTAGGTGACGACTCAACCAAAAATCAGACATTGGTTTTCCTTTGTTGGTTGTGCATTTAGATGGTTAGAATCATAGTGATAACACGTTGTGAATTCAACATACTTCTGGCTGTCTTTTTGTCTGGGTGAATAAAGGTTGAAATCTCATTGCTCAACGTCCCAACCAAATATTACCCACATTTTGACGTTTGAAATGACGTGGTGTGCCCAGTGGGTTGGGTGGGGTTTTTGCATTAGTTCTGGTCAGATGCATTGTGGTGATACAGAACATTGCAGGTGGACCTATTTTAATGCACTTACTATAGTATTTTGAGATTGTTTATCAATGGAAAGAGGGTTATACATTAAATGTATTCTTCTTCTTATTGTTAATACATACTGAGCAACAGAAACATCAGACACGAACCAGGCGTTTGGAAGCGTGACTGGTTGAATAGATTACTACCCTGTGCCTCTCTTTGTCCCCATCGATGAAGAAATACCCAGCAATAACAAATCACAGGGATATGTATGTATCTCCATTTTTTCAGATTTATTCATATATTTATGTGTATTTGTGATGAACTGTACACTTACAGAATAAAAATATCTAGGGAACAATGTGAACACGTTTCAATACCACAAAGACACCAGATCTGCCCAGACACAGAATATACACCCAATGTACAGAATCACCTCATATATGTACTTTATGTATAGAATCACCTGGAGTGCTTCTGTTAAACTCGATCTTCATCGTCACGTCACCCTATAGCGCTGTTTCTGGTCATTTTCCACAAATATTCCAAATCCTGGTTGTAAAATTCCACGAATAAAGACGGAATATGCAGGAAATCAAGATTCCTCCACCAGGATTTCTGGAAAACCTGGGAATTTTGGGATAGATCTCCGTAATCTCCGTAATCTCCGTAATCTCAGGTGCTATACTTTACAGTTAAAGCATGAGGTTTTGTTGGCGACACTAAATGAATTTCTCTCAGACCGATGGTACACATTAAACCACTACATCTCCCTATACAAAGGCATTGCTATAAGAACACAGTTCCACAACACATCACACACACAATACCAGTCACATGGTGTTGGTACTACAAAACACAGTCACATGGTGTTGGTACTACCAAACACAGTCACATGGTGATGGTACTACCAAACACAGTCACATGGTGATGGTACTACCAAACACACAGTCACATGGTGTTGGTACTACAAAACACAGTCACATGGTGTTGGTCCTACCAAACACAGTCACATGGTGATGGTACTACCAAACACACAGTCACATGGTGATGGTACTACCAAACACAGTCACATGGTGTTGGTCCTACCAAACACACAGTCACATGGTGATGGTACTACCAAACACAGTCACATGGTGTTGGTACTACCAAACACAGTCACATGGTGATGGTACTACCAAACACAGTCACATGGTGTTGGTACTACCAAACACAGTCACATGGTGTTGGTACTACCAAACACACAGTCACATGGTGATGGTCCTACCAAACACACAGTCACATGGTGATGGTACTACCAAACACACAGTCACATGGTGATGGTACTACCAAACACACAGTCACATGGTGTTGGTCCTACCAAACACAGTCACATGGTGTTGGTACTACCAAACACAGTCACATGGTGATGGTACTACCAAACACACAGTCACATGGTGATGGTACCACCAAACACAGTCACATGGTGTTGGTACTACCAAACACAGTCACATGGTGTTGGTACTACCAAACACAGTCACAGAAGTTACATAGATCATCAATTTTACAATTACAAGTAGAGCAGAGTAGTAGACATCTTTCAGTGTATCGTGCACCAGCTGACGGCAGGTTAGGTAAGTCATTCTATTTGGTTGAGCATGGGAGTGTACAGGCCTGTACGGTAGCTAGGCTTGTAGCTACACTTAGATGTGTAAAATAGGACAAATACAGTGAGCTCCAAAAGTACTGGGACAGTAACAATTGAAATGGTACAATGACTACAAGGTTAAAGTGCTGACTGTTAGCTTTCATTTGAGGTTATTTTCATCCATATCGGGTGAACCGTTTCAAATTACAGCACTTCTTGTACATAGTCCCCCATTTTAGGGAACCAAAATTATTGGGACAAATTCACTTATATGTGTATTAAAGTTGTCAAAAGTTTAGTATTTGGTCCCATATATCCCTAGCGTGCAATGATTACGTCAAGCTTGTGACTCTACACACTTGTTGGATGCATTTGTTGTTTGTTTGTTTTGGTTCTGTTTCAGATTATTTTGTGCCCAATAGAAATAAACGTTAAATAATGTATTGTGTCATTTTGGAGTCATTTTATTGTAAATAAGAATAGAATGTGTTTCTAAACACTTCTACATTAATGTGGATGCTACCATGGTTACGGATAATTCTGGATGAATCATGAATAGTGATGAGAGAGAAAGTTACAGATGCACAAATATCATACCCCCCCTCCCAAAAATGCTAACCTCCCCTGTTATTGTAATAGTGAGAGGTTAGCATATCTTGGGGGTATGATATAAAATGCTAATCTCCCCTGTTATTGTAATGGTGAGAGGTTAGCATGTCTTGGGGTATGATATAAAATGCTAACCTCCCTGTTATTGTAATAGTGAGAGGTTAGCATGTCTTGGAGGTATGATATAAAATGCTAACCTCCCTGTTATTGTAATGGTGAGAGGTTAGCATGACTTGATGGTATGCTATAAAATGCTAACCTCCCTGTTATTGTAATGGTGAGAGGTTAGCATGTCTTGATGGTATGACATAAAATGCTAACCTCCCCTGTTATTGTAATGGTGAGAGGTTAGCATGTCTTGATGGTATGCTATAAAATGCTAACCTCCCCTGTTATTGTAATGGTGAGAGGTTAGCATGTCTTGATGGTATGATATAAAATGCTAACCTCCCCTGTTATTGTAATGGTGAGAGGTTAGCATGCCTTGATGGTATGATATAAAATGCTAACCTCCCCTGTTATTGTAATGGTGAGAGGTTAGCATGCCTTGATGGTATGCTATAAAATGCTAACCTCCCCTGTTATTGTAATGGTGAGAGGTATGATATTTCTGCATCAGTAACTTTCTCACTCATCACTTTAATCTCAGCTACAGTATATTCAAAGCTAACATTTACTGAATGTGCAGTATAAATACTGTATGTATCCTCCTGCTTACATATCTATGTACCTGTGTGACAACAAAAAAAACACGAATACCAAAGTACAGTAATAGTATTTCACATCAGTATTTAAACAGAAATAACGCAGCTGTTTTGTTCTAAAGCTGCATTACAATGACATCTGTTAGCTAACCATGCACATCTGCTGTATGTTGTACAAGGCAGTGAAGGAATCTGTCTCATGGACTCAACTCATATGATTCAGACACAAAGGAACATTCCCTCAGTATTTAATAGCCATGTTCTGCCTGTATTTCTCTACAGTTCTACGGTACAACTTCTAACCACGGTTCAGTGCTTGGTATAACAGTTGGGGATGTGTACCAAATTGCACCCTATTCCCTATATAGTGCACTACTTTTGACCAGGGCCCAAAGAGCACTATATAGGGACTAGGGGGCCATTTGGGAGGCATCCACAATGTGTATTCCTTCATACTCCTCACTTGACACAACCAGAAGAGCCAAGGAATTACACAGCTACACACTCCTTCCCTCCTCACATCAGACATTGTTCTTGTTGGTGAGGTGCAGGGCCTCAGAGGGGCGGTAGGACAGGGTGGACATCTTAGAGATGATGGAGGGATGTGTCCCAGCCAGGCCAGCGGGGGAGCAGCGGAGCAGTAGGACCAGGTTCTTCCTGAAGTTCTGTCCCACGAAGCCGTAGAGGATGGGGTTGACACAGCTGGCGATATAACATAACATCAGATAATACTTTATTATTGTCAATGCAACATTCCTAGCCTGAAATCCGGCCATGTTTTGTGCTGTCATTCCACTCCTTGTTCTCTACGTTATCTGCCAAACATGTTTAGCATGACAAGGAGTGGCAAGGAGTGGAAAGGGTAGATTTTCCCCAGTTAGGGTCAAAATTCGAACCAGTGACCTTCCAGTTGACCTTCCAGTTGCCTGCCCCTTTAACCTCTAGGTTATCTATCGTAGATACACTTAACATCTAATTCAATTACGTGAGATTTTAGTTCTGGATTTTCCCAGATGAACCTCTAGGCTACCTGTTGAGAAATGCGATGCAGATGGTGAAGGGCATGGCCGTGTCGATGACGTCCACCATCACACAGTTAGTTATAACCTTTAGCTGGGCCAGGAGCTCCATGAAGTGGAATACCTAAGGTGAGGAGGAGATTACATTAACTTTACAGCTCTAGAAAGACAAAAAGGACATTCCTCATCACTCCAAGAGAACATTCAGGGAGGAACAGGAAAACAACAGGATAACTGAATAATAACGAGATAATAACCAAATAATAAAGAGATAATAACCAAATAACAGCAAGATAATAACGGACAAAAATTAGATAATAACTGAATAATAATGGGGTAATAACTGAATAGAAATGAGATAATAACTGGATAATAACGAGATAATAACAGAATAATAACGAGATAATAACAGAATAATAACGGGACAATAACGAGATAATACCTGAATAACAACAGGATAATAACTGAATAACAACAGGATAATAACTGAATAACAACAGGATAATACCTGAATAACAACGGGATAATACCTGGATAATAATGGGATAATAACTGAATAACAACGGGATAATAACTGAATAACAACGGGATAATAACTGAATAACAACGGGATAATACCTGGATAACAACGGATAATACCTGGATAACAACTGGATAATACCTGAATAACAACGGGATAATATGTGAATAACAACTGGATAATACCCGAATAACAACGGGATAATGCCTGGATAACAACGGGATAATACCTGAATAACAACTGGATAATACCCGAATAACAACGGGATAATGCCTGGATAACAATGGGATAATACCTGAATAACAACGGGATAATAACTGAATAACAACGGGATAATAACTGAATAACAACGGGATAATAACTGAATAACAATGGGATAATAACTGAATAACAACGGGATAATAACAGAATAATAACGGGACAATAACGAGATAATACCTGGATAACAACTGGATAATACCTGAATAACAACGGGATAATAACTGAATAACAACGGGATAATAACTGAATAACAACGGGATAATAACTGAATAAGTGAATACCTTTAGTATAAAATGTGTGTGGAGTGAGTCTCTTCAGAATACAGTGTGTGTTTGTGTGTGTGTGTGTGTGGTTGTGTGTGGAGGGAGTCTCCTCCCACCTGGTGAGGCATCCAACACAGGAAGAAGGCCAGGACAGCCGCCGCCAGCATCCTCAACACCTCATCGTCTCTCGACCGGGTGGTCTTCTGGATGCTCCTCGCCCTGACCAGGGCTTGACCAATCAGGCAGTAGCATGATATGATAATGAGGAAGGGAACCAGGAACCCCAGGATGCTCTTCATCAGGCTGATGATGAGGAGGAGGTGCCTGGAGCCCTGATTGATTGATTGGTTAAATTGACTAGATTATTAAAAGCAGTAGGATGCTCCAGCCGGATGGTAGATAGCAGGTGGAAAAGACTGATACTTTAAACACTTTACACTCAATTCAGTTGAAAACAACAACAGTAAAGACAACAATTACAAATATTTACACAGAGGTGCCCGTTTAAGAGTCACATTGTGAAAGGATAGCCCTATTTATGTCAAACCTCGGGGTGCAGCACGCCACACGTGGTGATGTTGTAGTTGGTGATGTGCATCAGGTCTCTGGTCAGGGCCGTGGGGACGGACAGCAGGAGGGCGAAGAGCCAAACCAGGACGCAGGTGATACGGGCGTAGAGCACAGTACGGCGCTGCCGCGACCTCACCGGGTGGACGATGGCCAGGTAGCGGTCGATGCTGAGCGCGGTGAGGAAGAAGATGGAGCTGTAGAGGTTGAACATAACCAGGCCAGCGCTGGCCTTACACAGGAACCCACCGAAGGGCCACTGGTAGCCTGTGGCTGTGAAGGTGGCCCACATGGGCAGGGTGATCAGGAAGGTAAGGTCTGAGATGGCTAGGTTGAGGACGAACACGTTGGCCACTGTCTTCAGCTTCATGTAACGGTAGATGACCGCCACCACCATGCTGTTCCCCACCATGCCGATGACAAAGTTACAGCCATACACTACCGGGATCAGGGTGAAGATGAAGTTGTGCCTCCCGGACATGCTGCAGTTCAGATGGATACCTTCTGTCTCTGTGGTCGATGCTCCGACAGCCGTAAAGTTCTCCATCATCAGGTTTAACAGCTCCACGGACGGGGGTGACGGTGGGGGACGGGGGTCGAGGTCAAAGAGGGGATGGTTGACGGACGGACGGACGGGGGTCAGTCTGGGGGACAAATACGATATAGGGCCTCCGTCAGTCCTATGAAAGAAACACACAAAAGTTCAGGGACAGTCTAGGAGAGGAGCTTCATTATCAACAGGCTGTAAACAGTCTAGGAGACTGTCTAGGCGCACACCCTGAACCCTACACCCTAAACCCTACACCCTAAACCCTACACAGTACACACTAAACCCTACACTCTAAACCCTACACCTTAATTAAACCCTACACCCTACACCCTAAACCCTACAGTGCCCTGCTCACCCTAAACCCTAAACCCTAACTTTACAGCACTCACCTTACACCCTAAACCCTACACCCTAAACCCTACAGGGCCCTGCTACACCATCACTGTAAAACCATCTGGCAGGTTTACATGTAAAATAGGAGGCCATCAAAACCAGATGTTGGATGTTATTTCATATGGTAAAAATGACAGGCTGGATTTCAACCCCGCTCTTTAAACGTCTCTTTAGCGAATGAATAGAAACAGTAAAACTGAGAGCGCTCATCAAATGGTCTGTCCGTATGGCCTGTGTGGGAACCCGGAAGGAGTGTTTCTGTTGTGATACAATCCTGTGTTAATGAAGACTGCATGCAGCCAAACTGTCTTCCTGGATAACTACACCATTACGAACTGAGGAAGAGAGCGGTAGAGAGAGAGGCAGAGAGAGAGGCAGAGAGAGAGGCAGAGAGAGAGGCAGAGAGAGAGGAAGATAGAGAGGTAGAGAGAGGTAGAGAGAGGTAGAGGGGTAGAGAGAGAGGTAGAGTGAGGTAGAGAGAGAGAGGTAAAGAGAGAGATAGAGAGAGAGGTAGAGAGAGAGGTAGAGAGAGGTAGAGAGAGAGAGAAAAGAGAGAGGTAGAGAGAGAGAGGTAGAGAGAGAGAGGTAGAGAGAGAGGTAGAGAGAGAGGTGGAGAGAGAGAGAGGTAGAGAGAGAGAGGTAAAGAGAGAGGTAGAGAGAGGTAGAGAGAGAGAGGTATAGAGAGAGAGGTAGCGAGAGAGGTAGAGAGAGAGGTAGAGAGAGGTAGATGGGTAGAGAGAGAGGTAGAGTGAGGTAGAGAGAGAAAGGTAGAGAGAGGTAGAGAGAGAGAGAGAGAGGTAGAGGGGTAGAGAGAGAGGTAGAGTGAGGTAGAGAGAGAGAGATAAAGAGAGAGATAGAGAGAGAGAGAGAGATAGCGAGAGAGGTAGAGAGAGAGGTAGAGAGAGGTAGATGGGTAGAGAGAGAGGTAGAGTGAGGTAGAGAGAGAAAGGTAGAGAGAGGTAGAGAGAGGTAGAGAGAGGTAGAGAGAGGTAGAGGGGTAGAGAGAGAGGTAGAGTGAGGTAGAGAGAGAGAGGTAAAGAGAGAGATAGAGAGAGAGGTAGAGAGAGAGAGAGAGAGAGATAGCGAGAGAGGTAGAGAGAGAGAGGTAGAAGGAGAGAGGTAGAGAGAGAGGTAGAGAGAGAGGTAGAGAGAGAGGTAGAGAGAGGTAGAGAGAGAGAGAGATAAAGAGAGAGGTAGAGAGAGAGAGGTAGAGAGAGAGGTAGAGAGAGAGAGGTAGAGAGAGAAGTAGAGAGAGGTGGAGAGAGAGGTATAGAGAGAGAGGTAGCGAGAGAGGTAGAGAGAGAGGTAGAGAGAGGTAGATGGGTAGAGAGAGAGGTAGAGTGAGGTAGAGAGAGAAAGGTAGAGAGAGGTAGAGAGGTAGAGAGAGAGAGAGATAGAGAGGTAGAGAGAGAGAGATGGAGTGAGAGGCAGAGAGAGAGGCAGAGAGAGAGAGGTAGAGAGAGAGGTAGAGAGAGAGGTAGAGAGAGAAAGGTAGAGAAAGAGGTAGAGAGAGAGGTAGAGAGAGAGAGGTAGAGAGAGAGAGGTAGAGAGAGAGGTAGAGAGAGAGGTAGAGAGAGAGAGGTAGAGAGAGAGAGGTAGAGAGAGAGGTAGAGAGAGAGGTGGGAGAGAGAGAGGTAGAGAGAGAGGTAGTGAGAGAGAGGTAGAGGTAGAGAGAGGGAGGTAGAGATAGAGAGAGGGAGGTAGAGAGAGAGGTAGAGAAGAGAGAGAGAGATGGAGAGAGAGGTAGAGAGAGAGGAGAGAGAGAGGTAGAGAGAGAGAGAGAGGTAGAGGTAGAGAGAGGGAGGTAGAGAGAGAGGTAGAGAGAGAGGTAGAGAGAGAGAGAGAGAGAGGTAGAGAGAGAGGTAGAGAGAAAGGTAGAGAGAGAGGCAGAGAGAGAGGTAGGGAGAGAGAGGTAGAGAGAGAGGTGGAGAGAGAGGTAGAGAGAGAGAGGTAGAGAGAGAGAGGCGGAGAGAGAGAGGCAGAGAGAGAGGCAGAGAGAGAGGCAGAGAGAGAGGTAGAGAGAGAGGTAGAGAGAGATAGAGGGGTATAGAGAGAGGTAGAGTGAGGTAGAGGTGGAGAGAGAGAGAGGTATAGAGAGAGAGGTAGAGAGAGAGGTGGAGAGAGAGGTAGAGAGAGAGGTAGAGAGAGAGAGGTAGAGAGAGAGGTAGAGAGAGAGGTAGAGGGACAGGTAGAGAGAGAGAGGTAGAGAGAGAGGTGGAGAGAGAGAGAGGTAGAGAGAGAGAGGTAGAGAGAGATGTAGAGAGAGAGAGGTAGAGAGAGAGGTAGAGAGAGGTAGAGAGAAAGGTAGAGAGAGAGGTAGAGAGAGGTAGAGAGAGAGGTGGAGATATTAAAGGCTGTGAGTCCATGTCACGTTTCAGGCTGTGTGAGCTAAGGACCCAGCATGGTAACTACCAACTAACAAACAGGACTGTGCAGGTCCGGTCAGTACACTGGACTCTCTCTGTCTGTCTGTCTGTCTGTCTGTCTGTCTGTCTGTCTGTCTGTCTGTCTGTCTGTCTGTCTGTCTGTCTGTCTGTCTGTCTGTCTGTCTGTCTGTCTGTCTGTCTGTCTGTCTGTCTGTCTGTCTGTCTGTCTGTCTGTCTGTCTGTCTGTCTCTCTCTGTCTGTCTGTCTGTCTGTCTGCATTTCGCTACACTCGCATTAACATCTGCTAACCATGTGTATGTGACAGTTTTTTTTTATTTGATTTGATTTGATTTGATTTGTCTGTCTGTCTGTCTCTCTGTCTGTGTGAACATCAAACCTGTGAGCCTCTGGCTACATAGGGGTTTAGGTTCATTGTTAAATAATATAGTGTGGATATAAACATTAAAGCATTAATAGAAATGTTTAGTGTAACCCACCACAGATATATTTAAGAAAAAGGTAATGTCTTTGAATATTAATAAGTTTAACTACATTAAAGCAGTGGAATGAAATAGGAAAACAAAGACAGACTCAGGGTATGAACGTACTGGGAAAGACAGACTCAGGGTATGAACGTACTGGGAAAGACAGACTCAGGGTATGAACGTATTGGGAAAGACAGACTCAGGGTATGAACGTACTGGGAAAGACAGACTCAGGGTATGAACGTACTGGGAAAGACAGACTCAGGGTATGAACGTACTGGGAAAGACAGACTCAGGGTTTGAACGTACTGGGAAAAACAGACTCAGGGTATGAACGTACTGGGAAAGACAGACTCAGGGTATGAACGTACTGGGAAAGACAGACTCAGGGTATGAACGTACTGGGAAAGACAGACTCAGGGTATGAACGTACTGGGAAAGACAGACTCAGGGTTTGACTGCTTTCTTACAGGTTAGAGACCAGTTGCAGTTTCAGAGTTAATTAATTATTGTACAGTAAAACCATGAAAGATAATCCCATTTCCAGAATATGAAAGGAATGTCTGTGTTCCTTTCTCTGTTGTTTCTGTATGTATTTAGTTGTGGTCTGATTTCTGTTATAACCTCTCCACCATTTGAACTGAAGTGAGACGGGGGCCTACAAGCCACAAGGTGGCATCACAACTCATTGGGATATTATGAAACTGACATTCTTCACTCCTTCACTACGTGCACAGCAAAGCATCTCAGAGTGCAATCCATCCATCTGTCCATATTCTTATTCATTAGATTGTAAAAGATTAGATTGTAAAAGGCCAAACTGATCCTTCTGTAGAGCAACAGTCCTGCTCTCAGGGCCCTGAGCTCTTCCAACAGCGATTCGATCTGGAGCAGATCAAACCTCCTCCACTCTCTTCGCCTCTATGGGTGGATGCATCTTTCAGAAACAGCCTTGCTGCATTAAAGGGCCAATCAGCAGTTGAATGAATAAGATAGAGTACTCCCAGCTACTGTTTTGGTAAAAAGCTGAGGGATGCGGCCATTCTCTAATTCATAGAATGAGCTACAGATGCAAGGACTGACCAGCCATGATATCAGAATAGTTATAAACATGTTTTGAGGCTGTATACTGTTTGTTTAAATGTACTTTGTTTACAAATATATTGGAGTAAAACAGGCTTATATTTGTGTTCTGATGGGGTACGACAGTTGAACTATAACTCATGAGGAATTTAGTTATATTCTTCAAAAATCACTGGGGACATACCATTAATTTATGAAAAAGTAATGTGTGTAGCAACTGCAGATGGCCCCTTTACAGCTACAGTAAAGCTACGGCCATAATGAGGTGCAGCTGTGGCTTGCTGCTCTGTTACTTGACAATGTAGGGAGCCAAGGGAGACAGAATAATGAAATATCTATTAGAGAGAGTTTCCTCCACCAGACTGTTGCCATAAAGCCACACAGACGTCAGGGTTTAGATTTACGAGTGTCGTCCTTTGTTAATGATTAAAAGAGCTGACTGGAGACATAAGTATACGTTTTCCATTTTGATTTAAAACATTTTGTGAAGAAAACATCCTTGTTTTTGTTTTGATAGAGCCAACATGTACATGTTTGGAACGCTGTGCAGCCATAGTAAAACACACAACTCAAAATGACATCATCCTATATGTATGTAATAATATATGTAATAATAATAATAATAATAATAATAATATAATATAATATAGAAAAATCACATTCTCATTCCCTGTAAATTTCCACACGTGAAGAAAACCCATATCCGTGATTGTGATGACATGGTCTGAAACCACAATAGATATTACAGTAGATACTATAGTCATTTAGCCGTCCACAGTCACCTCCAAAATGTATTGGCACCCTTGATGAAGATGAGCAAAGAACACTGGATAAAATGAACAGTACAGAGCTATACTGCCTGTTCAAAACATTCTGGAAATGCGGTTATTTTATACTAATACAACTGGTCAGAGAAAGAGATTTTCTTTAAAGGGACAACCAGCAGTTGCTACATTTTTAAATTGGGGTGGCAGGGTAGCCTAGTGGTTAGAGCGTTGGACTAGTAACCGGAAGGTTGCAAGGTCAAATCCCCGAGCTGACAAGGTACAAATCTGTCGTTCTGCCCCTGAACAAGGCAGTTAACCCACTGTTCCTAGGCCATCAATGTAAATAAGAATTTAACCGACTCTCCTACTTAAAGGTTAAATTACATTTAATGAATTAAATTCTCCTTCTAAACCAAAGCAGTTTTTAGAACTGAAACTGCAGTTATCAAAAGCTAATGAACTTAGATGTAATAGGATGCTAATAGGCCACCTGCAAAAATACAACCCCTTGATTCACTGACTACAGTTCTGTGTGGTTGGGGGGAAATGCTATGATGTAAAGAAGAATTTGTTCTTCATTTGTTCTTCACTGACTTGCCTAGTTAATAAAGGTAAATAAAATCCATAATCATGGGCATTTAATATGGAGTTTGCTGCTATAACAGACTCCACTCTTCTGGGAAGGCTTTCCACTAGATGTAGGAACATTGCTGCTATAACAGACTCCACTCTTCAGGGAAGGCTTTCCACTAGATGTTGGAACATTGCTGCTATAACAGCCGCCACTCTTCTGGGAAGGCTTTCCACTAGATGTAGGAACATTGCTGCTATAACAGACTCCACTCTTCAGGGAAGGCTTTCCACTAGATGTTGGAACATTGCTGCTATAACAGCCGCCACTCTTCTGGGAAGGCTTTCCACTAGATGTTGGAACATTGCTGCAGGGACTTGCTTCCATTCAGCCACAAGAGCATTAGTGAGATTGAGCGATTAGGCCTGGCTCGCAGTTGGCATTCCAATTCATCCCAAAGGTGTCCTATGGGGTTGAGGTCAGGACTCTGTGCAGGCCTGTCAAGTTCTTCCACAATGATCTCGACAAACCGTTTCTGTATGGACCTCGCTTTGTGCATGGGGACATTGTGTTGCTGAAACAGGAAAGGGCCTTTCACCAAACAGTTGCCACAAAGTTGGAAGCACGGAATCATCTAGAATGTAACGTTAAGATTTCCCTTCACTCGAACTAAGGGGCCCGAACCATGAAAAACAGCCCCAGACCATTATTCCTCCTCCATCAAATTTTACAGTTGGCACTATGCATGCGGGGAGGTAGCGTTCTCCTGGCATCCGGACTGCCAGATGGTGAATTGTGATTCATTACTCTGTTGTTGCTCCTAGATGATTCCACTTCACAATAACAGCCCTTTCAGTTGACCGGGGCAGCTCCAGCAGGCCAGACCTTTGATGAATTGACTTGTTGGAACGGTGGCTTCCTTTGACAGTGACATGTTGAAAGTCTCTGAGCTCTTCAGTAACGCCATTCTAATGTTTGTCTATGGAGATTGCATGGCTGTGTACTCGATGTTATACACCTGTCAGCAACGGGTGTGGCTAAAATAGCGCAATCCACTAATTTGAAGGGGTGTTCACATACCTTTGTATATATACTGTAGGTCATTATAACAATCAGCTAATTGCAGTACACACAAACCCTGCTTGGATGTAAAACTAGTTAATTAGATAACAAATGGGCTAGCTTGAAATTTCTCAGATGGAGCCATCTGTTTGGTACCTTTTGTATAGCTCAATCGGTTGGTACGTTGTCAAGGAGGGCGGTGTGTTGCGTGTGTTGCGAAGAAGAGGATCACTGGTTCGATCCCGGGATGGGGACAGGGACAGAGGAGGAAGGCAAACTGTTAGAAGCACCCTGACATTGGTTTCATGGTAGCAGTGATAGCAGCCCTATATATAGTGTATGATTGGTTAAGGGCCAGGATTTAGGCGTTCTCTCAAAAGGAAAAACGCAACATGAAAATGGCTCATTCGATGCTTCTGCCACAGGGAGGTGCCTCTCCCCCTTGCAATCTGACAGGTATTGACCAACTTCTGCCACAGGGAGGCGCCACTCCCCCTCTCAATCTGACAGGTATTGACCAACTTCTGCCACAAGGAGGTGCCTCTCCCCCTCTCAATCTGACAGGTAATGACCAATGACCAGTAATTGTCTCTGGCCCCCTCCCAGTTAGGGGGAGTGATGAGCTCGATAGCAGAGTCTCACAACTCAATCGCTGGCTGAAAACTGGTTTCTGCCCCTCCCAAAGATATAATTTGTAGATAATTTTCCCTCTTTCTGGGACTCACCAGAACCAGGAAAAATCCTGGCCTGTTGAGGAGTGACAGACTCCATCCTAGCTGGAGGGGTGCTCTCATCTTATCTACGAACATTGACAGGGCTCTAACTCCCCTAGCTCCACAATGAAATAGGGTGCAGGCCAGGCAGCAGGCTGTTAGCCAGCCTGCCAGCTTAGTGGAGTCTGCCACTAGCACAGTCAGTGTAGTCAGCTCAGCTATCCCCATTGAGACAGTGTCTGTGCCTCGATCTAGGTTGGGCAAAACTAAACATGTCGGTGGTCGCCTTAACAAACTCACAGGAATAAAGACCTCCTCCATTCCTCTCATTATTGAAAGAGATTGTGAAATCTCACATCTCAAAATAGGGCTACTGAATGTTAGATCCCTCACTTCCAAGGCAGTTATAGTCAATGAACTAATCACTGATCATAATCTTGATGTGATTGGCCTGACTGAAACATGGCTTTAAGCCTGATTAATTTATTGTGTTAAATGAGGCCTCACCTCCTGGTTACACGAGTGACCATATCCCCGTGCATCCCGCAAAGGAGGAGATGTTGCTAATGTTTATGATACCAAATTTCCATTTACAAAACAAATGTCTGCGTTTTTGTCTTTTGAGCTTCTAGTCATGAAATCTATGCAGCCTACTTAATCACTTTTTATAGCTACTGTTTTCAGGCCTCCTGGGCCATGTACAGCGTTTCTCACTGAGTTCCCTGAATTCCTATCGGACGTTGTAATCATGGCAGATAATAGTCACATTTTTGGTGACTTTAATATTCACATGGAAAAGTCCACAGACCCACTCCAAAAGGCTTTCGGAGCCATCATCGACTCAGTGGGTTTTGTCCAACATGTCTCCGGACCCACTCACTGCCAGTCATACTCTGGACCTAGTTTTGTCCCCTGGATCTTAATGTTTTGGATCTTAATGTTTTTCTCATAATCCTGGACTATCGGACCACCATTTTATTACGTTTGCAATCGCAACAAATAATCTGCTCAGACCCCAACCAAAGATTACCAAAAGCTGTGCTATAAATCCTCAGACAACCCAAAGATTCCTAGATGCCCTTCCAGACTCACTCCACCTACCCAAGGACATCAGAGTACAAAAATCAGTTAACCACCTAACTGAGGAACTCAATTTAACATTGCGCAATACCCAAGATGCGGCCGCACCCCTAAAAACAAAAACATTTGTCATAAGAAACTAGCCCCCTGGTTTACAGAAAATACCTGAGCCCTGAAGCAAGCTTCCAGAAAATTGGAACGGAAATGGCACTAAGACAGTACCTTGCAGTATCGAAGAGCCCTTACTGCTGCTCGATCATCCTATTTTTCCAACTTAATTGAGTATAATATGAACAATCCAACATTTATTTTTGATTCTGTCGCAAAGCTAACTAAAAAGCAGCATTCCCCAAGAGAGGATGGCTTTCACTTCAGCAGTGATAAATTCATAAACTTCTTTGACAAAAAGATCATGATCATTAGAAAACAAATTACGGACTCCTCTTTAAATCTGTGTATTTGTCCTAAACTCAGTTGTCCTGAGTCTGCACAACACTACCAGGACCTAGAATCAAGGGAGACACTCAAGTTTTTTAATCCTATATCTCTTGACACATTCATGAAAATAGTAATGGCCTCTAAACCTTCCAGCTGCATACTGGACCCTATTCCAACTAAACTACTGAAAGAGCTGCTTCCTGTGCTTGGCCCTCCTACGCTGAACATAATAAACGGCTCCCTATCCACCGGATGTGTACCAAACTCACTAAAAGTGGCAGTAATAAAGCCACTCTTGAAAAAGCCAAACATTGACTCAGAAAATATTAAAAACTGTTGGCCTATATTGAATCTCCCATTCCTCTCAAAATGTTGCGAAAAAGCTACTCACTGCCTTCTTGAAGACAAACAATGTATACGAAACACTTCAGTCTGGTTTTAGACCCCATCATAGCACTGAGACTGCACTCGTAAAGGTGGTAAATCACCTTTTAATGGCGTCAGACCAAGGCTCTGCATCTGTCCCCGTGTTCCTAGACCTTAGTGCTGCTTTTGATACATCTTGGTGTTGTCATTCGGAAACATAATGTTAACTTTCACTGCTATGCGGACAATAAACAGTTGTACATTTCAATGAAACATTGTGAAGCCCCAAAATTGCCCTCCCTGGAAGCCTGTGTTTTCAGACATCAGGAAGTGGAAGGCGGCAAATGTTCTACTTTTAAACTCGGACAAAACAGAGATGCTTGTTCTAGGTTCCAAGAAACAAAGAGATCTTCTGTTGGATCTTGATGGTTGTACAGTCGTCATCTCAAATAAAACTGTGAAGGACCTCGGGGTTACTCTGGACCCTGATCTCTCTTCTGTTGGATCTTGATGGTTGTACAGTCGTCGTCTCAAATGAAACTGTGAAGGACCTCGGGGTTACTCTGTTTAATGTCTAAGCAAACAGCTGGAGGCTGTTTAGGCTTCTCCTATAGAGCTCCATTTTTATGGAATGGTTTGTCTACCCATGTGAGAGACGCAGACTGGGTCTCAACCTTTAAGTCTTTATTGAAGACTCATCTCTTCAGTAGGTCCTATGATTGAGTGTAGTCTGGACCAGGGGTGTAAAGGTGAACGGAAAGGCACTGGAGCGACAAACCACCCTTGCTGTCTCTGCCTGGCTGGTTCCCCTCTCTACACTGGGATTCTCTGCCTCTAACCCTGTTACAGGGGCTGAGTCACTGGCTTACTGGTGCTCTTCCATGCTGTCCCTAGGAGGGGTGCGTCACTTGAGTGGGTTGAGTTACTGACGTAATCTTCCTGTCCAGGTTGGCGCCCCCCCTCGGGTTCGGAGATCTTTGTGGGCTATACTTGGCCTTGCCTCAGGATGGTAAGTTGGTGTTTGAAGATGTCCCTCTAGCTGTGTTGGGGCTGTGCTTTGGCAGAGTGGGTAAGGTTATATCCAGCCTGGTTGGCCCTGTCCGGGGGTATCGTCAGTAGGGGCAATAGTGTCTCCCGACCCTTAAGGTCTCAGCCTCCAGTAATTATGCTACACTAGTTTATGTGTCGGGGGCTAGGATCAGTCTGTTATATCTGGAGTACTTCCCTGTCTTATTCAGTGTCCTCTGTGAATTTAAGTATGTTCTCTCTCTCTCTCTCTCTCTCTCTCTCTCTCTCTCTCTCTCTCTCTCTCTCTCTCTCTCTTCTCTCTTCTCTCTCTTTTATCAGAGGACCTGAGCTCTAGGACCATGCCTCAGGACACCTGGTCGTGCTTCTGCTCCTGTTTTAACTGTTCTGCCTGTGGCTATGGAACCCTGACCTGTTCACCCGACATGCTACCTTGTCCTGGACCTGCTACTTTTGACTCTCTCTCTCTCTACCGCACCTGCTGTCTCTAACTCTGAATCATCGGCCATGAAAAGCAGCTGACATTTACTCCTGAGGTGCTGACCTGTTGCACCCTCTACAACCGCTGTGATTATTATTATTTGTTCCTGCTGGTCATTTATGAACGTTTGAACATCTTGGCCATGTTGTCACGAGATATCTCTGTTTACTTCATAATTTGATTAGGTCAAGATGTTACTAGGGTGGATACGCTAGTTTTTGTATGGTCTAGGGGTTTTGTATTGTCTAGTTTTTTTGTATGTCTAGGGTTTTGTAAGTCTAGGTATTTGTATGTTTATGGTGGCCTGATATGATTCCCAATCAGAGGCAGCTGTTTATTGTTGTCTCTGATTGGGGATCATATTTAGGTAGCAATTTCCCCTTTGGTGTTTGTGGGTTCTTATTCTATGTTTAGTTGCCTGTCTGCACTATTCGTATTAGCTTCCCGTTTCGTTCGTTTTGTTGTTTTGTTGTTTTGTTAGTTTGTTCAGTGTTCTTTCTTTAATTAAAAGAAGAATGTACGTATACCACGCTGCGCCTTGGTCTCCTTCGTATGACGAACGTGACAGAAGAACCCTCCACCAACGGACCAAGCAGCGTGTTCAGGAGGAATGGACATGGGAAGAGATTCTGGATGGAGCAGGACCCTGGACGCAGGCGCGGGAGTATCGCCTTCCGATGGAGGAAATAGAGGCAGCGATATTATGATGAGAAATAGAAACGAGAGAAGCAGCCCCAAGAAATGATTTTGGGGGAGATACATGAGGAGATTTGCTGAGTCAGGTTGGAGACCTGAGCCAACCATGGGGAGCGTATGACTGGTCAGGCCCCGTGTTATGCAGAGATGCGCACGGTGTCTCAGTTCGCATTCATAGCCCAGTGCACTTTATTCCAGCTCCTCGCATTTGCCAGGCTAGAATGGGCATCCAGCCAGGACGGATGGTGCCAGCTCAGAGCTCCTGGTCTCCAGTACACCTGCTTGGACCAGGATATCCTGCGCCGGCTCTGCGTACTATGTCTCCAGTGCGTCTACATAGCCCAGTGCGTCCTTTGCTAGCGCCCCACACTTGCCGGGCTCAAGTGAGCATCCAGCCAGGACACATTGTGCCAGCTCTACACTCTAGATCTCCAGTGCGCCTCCACAGTCCAGTACGTCCTGTGCCTCCTCCCCGCACTCGCCCTGAGGTGTGTGTCTTCAGCCCGGTGCCATCTGTACCTGTCCCACGCACCAGGCCTACAGTGCTCCCCCACAGTCCAGAGCTTCCGGCGACAGTTCCCAGTCCAGAACCTCCCGCGACAGTTCCCAGTCCAGAGCTTCCGGCGACAGTTCCCAGTCCAGAGCTTCCGGCGACGTTTCACAGTCCGGAACCTCCAACGACGGGCCACAGTCCGGAACCTCCAACGACGGGCCACAGTCCGGAACCTCCAACGACGATCCCCAGTCTGGAGCCTCCAGCAACGGTCCCCAGTCCGGAACCTCCAGTGACAGTCCCCAGTCCGGGGTCTCCAGCGACGGTCCCCAGCGACGATCCCCCAGTCCGGAGCCTCCAGCGACGATCCCCAGTCTGGAGACTCCAGCGACGATCCCCAGTTCGAGGCTTCCAGCGACGGTCCCCAGTCCGGGGTCACCAGAGACGGTTCCCAGTCCGGGGCCTCCGGCAATGATCCGCAGTCCAGAGCCTCCGGCGATGATCCACGGTCCAGTTCCACAAAGGCGGAGGGATCAGCGTAAAGCGGGGGGGTGGCGTCCAGAACCAGAGCCACCACCAAGGGTAGATGCCCACCCAGACCCTCCTCTATAGGTTCAGGTTTGCGGCCGGGAGCCCGCACCTTTAGGGGGGTTCCTGTCAAGTCCTGACCTGCGATATCTCTGTTTTCTTTATAATTTTATTAGGTCAGGGTGTGACTAGGGGGTTTTGTATTGTCTAGGATTTTTGTATGTCTAGGGTTTTGTAGGTCTAAGTATTTGTATGTTTATGGTGGCCTGAAATGGTTCCCAATCAGAGGCAGTTGTTTATCGTTGTCTCTGATTGGGGATCATATTTAGGTAGCCATTTCCCTTTTGGTGTTTGTGGGTTCTTAGTCTATGTTTAGTTGCCTGTCTGCAATATTCGTACTAGCTTCCCGTTTCGTTCGTTTTGTTGTTTTGTTAGTTTGTTAGTTTGTTCAGTGCTCTCTCTTTAATTAAAAGAAGAATGTACGTTGCCCCTTGGTCTCCTTCGTAAGACGAACGTGACACATGTACTGTAATAATCTCCAGCCCAGCCAGAAGAGGACCCCTCATAGCCTGGTTCCTCTCTAGGTTTCTTCCTAGGTTACTTTCTAGGGAGTTTCTCCTAACCACCGTGCTTCTACACCTGCATTGCTTGCTGTTTGGGGTTTTAGGCTGGTTTCTGTCCAGCACTTTGTGACATCTGCTGATGTAAAAAGGGCTTTATAAATACATTTTATTGATTGAAGGAAAATTGGATGCTATATTTACCTAGCTGGTCCCAATAGCCTTGTATTCAACCCTGGATATATACACTGCTCAAAAAAACAAAGGGAACACTTAAACAACACAATGTAAGTCCAAGTCAATCACACTTCTGTGAAATCAAACTGTCCACTTAGGAAGCAACACTGATTGACAATACATTTCACATGCTGTTGTGCAAATGGAATAGACAACAGGTGGAAATTAGCAAGACACCCTCAATAAAGGAGTGGTTCTGCAGGTGGTGACCACAGACCACTTCTCAGTTCCTATGCTTCCTGGCTGATGTTTTGGTCACTTTTGAATGCTGGTGGTGCTTTGACTCTAGTGGTAGCATGAGACGGAGTCTACAACCCACACAAGTGGCTCAGGTAGTGCAGCTCATCCAGGATGGCACATCAATGCGAGCTGTGGAAGAAGGTTTGCTGTGTCTGTCAGCGTAGTGTCCAGAGCATGGAGGCGCTACCAGGAGACAGGCCAGTACTTCAGGAGATGTGGAGGAGGCCGTAGGAGGGCAACAACCCAGCAGCAGGACCATTACCTCCGCCTTTGTGCAAGGAGGAGCAGGAGGAGCACTGCCAGAGCCCTGCAAAATGACCTCCAGCAGGCCACAAATGTGCATGTGTCTGCTCAAACGGTCAGAAACAGACTCCATGAGGGTGGTATGAGGGCCCGACGTCCACAGGTGGGGGCTGTGCTTACAGCCCAACACCGTGCAGGACGTTTGGCATTTGCCAGAGAACACCAAGATTGGCAAATTCGCAGCTGGCGCCCTGTGCTCTTCACAGATGAAAGCAGGTTCACACTGAGCACGTGACAGACGTGACAGAGTCTGGATACGCCGTGGAGAACGTTCTGCTGCCTGCAACATCCTCCAGCATGACCGGTTTGGCGGTGGGTCAGTCATGGTGTGGGGTGGCATTTCTTTGGGGGGCCGCACAGTCCTCCATGTGCTCGCCAGAGGTAGCCTGACTGCCATTAGGTACCGAGATGAGATCCTCAGACCCCTTGTGAGACCATATGCTGGTGCGGTTGGCCCTGGGTTCCTCCTAATGCAAGACAATGCTAGACCTCATGTGGCTGGAGTGTGTCAGCAGTTCCTGCAAGAGGAAGGCATTGATGCTATGGACTGGCCCGCCCGTTCCCCAGACCTGAATCCAATTGAGCACATCTGGGACATCATGTCTCGCTCCATCCACCAACGCCACGTTGAACCACAGACTGTCCAGGAGTTGGCGGATGCTTTAGTCCAGGTCTGGGAGGAGATCCCTCAGGAGACCATCCGCCACCTCATCAGGAGCATGCCCAGGCATTGTAGGGAGGTCATACAGGCACGTGGAGGCCACACACACTACTGAGCCTCATTTTGACTTATTTTAAGGACATTACATCAAAGTTGGATCAGCCTGTAGTGTGGTTTTCCACTTTAATTTTGAGTGTGACTCCAAATCCAGAACTCCATGGGTTTGATTTCCATTGATAAATTTTGTGTAATTTTGTTGTCAGCACATTCTACTATGTAAAGAAAAAAGTATTGAATAAGAATATTTCATTCATTCAGATCTACGATGTGTTATTTTAGTGTTCCCTTTATTTTTTTGAGCAGTGTATATCATTAGGAGGAAGTTACGCTATCTCAGCACATAAACTAAATTATGTTTTAAATTATGTACTAAATTATGTATATGTTTTATTCAAAAATGGATTCAATTATTTTTTAAAAATAATACAAATAATAATCTAAAAAAATGCAAAAAATTCTAAAGACCTGGTTTGCTTTGTCATTATGGGGTATTGTGGGTCGGCAGGTAGCCTAGTGTTTAGAGCATTGGGCCAGGAACCGAAAGGTTGCTGGATCAACAAGGTAAAAATATGTTGTTCTGCCACTGAACAAGTGTTACGTTCGTCATCCTCGTCTGAGGAGAAGTAGGAGAGACCAATGCGCAGCATGGTAAGTGTCAATGTTTTTAATAAAATACCTGAACACTGAACAAAAATACGACAAACGAACAGTCCTGTACGGTGAATGGAAAAACACTGAACAGAAAATATTCACCCACAAAACACAGGTGGGAAAAGGCTACCTAAGTATGATTCTCAATCAGAGACAACGAACGACACCTGCCTCTGATTGAGAACCACACCAGGCCAAACACATAAACGCAACATAGAAAAAACTAACATAGGCTACCCACCCCAACTCACGCCCTGACCAAACTAAAACAAAGGCATAACAAAGGAACTAAGGTCAGAACGTGACAACAAGGCAGTTAACCCACTGTTCGCCGGTAGGCTGTCCTTGTAAATAAGAATTTGTTCTGAGCTGACTTGCCTGGTTAAATAAGGGTAAAATATAAAGTAGATTGATGGGGGAATGCACTGTATGCTTAATCTAATTAATTAATAATTAATCAATTATAAGTAAAATAAACCATAAAAACTCTTTAGTCCAATCAACGTAAGCTAAATATGATGTGGTTGCCAAGGATCTGATTTGTATGTGTTCGTTTGTGCAATTAGAAAAAACATATTGACTCAACCTACTTGTCGAGGAACACCAATGCCATCCTCCTCTCTTTCATGTTGACGAAACGGTCTTTCACTCTGTCATACAGTACACACTTTTATTTTTTGATGTTCTAGGCTACCTGGATAAAATGCTTGCTCGCTAGTCTAACTTCCATTCATGGGCAGGGTTAGCTAGTTATCATTAGCCTTCTACATCTAGCTACATATTTAACTTCAATCCTCTCAAACAGATTGGATATTATTTACACTTTTTTTAACCAAGGGTGGCCAAATGCTCGCTGGCTTCCCTTGCATTCAATGCTATGGGCGTCATCAATGTAATACTCTTTTTGACCAGACAGTATCAGATAGATGGGTTACACATACATAGACAGAGGGGCGCTGTTTCTCTGGTGAGATAAATTCAACCCTTGCGAATTGAAGGAAAATTATGAAACACAGGGAGATGAATGATAAAATATATTTTTTCTGATTTCCCTTGGAGTCCATGAACACACATCACTGACGGTAGTTATGGTAGTTATACGGGAGCAGTGAGGGCCACAACTAAACGCTTAGTGGACAGCCAAGAAAGGAGGTGACTGTAAGACAAGTGATTTACTGGTGCTGTGCCCAGTGATCCCAGGCTAGTGCCTGAAGGCAGGAGGAGGAGGGAGGGAGGGGGGATGAAGCACAGAGGGGAGAGGAGGGCTGGATGGAGGGTGTAAGGGCAAAGGGGAGAGGAGGGAGGAAGGAGGGAGGGGGATGAAGCCCAGAGGGGAGAGGAGGGCTGGATGGAGAGAGGGAGGAAGGAGGGAGGGTGTAAGGGCAAAGGGGAGAGGAGGGAGGAAGGAGGGAGGGGGATGAACCCCAGAGGGGAGAGGAGGGCTGGATGGAGGGTGTAAGGGAAAGGGGAGAGGAGTGAGAGAGGGAGGGAGGGAGGGAGGGAGGGGGTGTAAGGGCAAAGGGGAGAGGGAGGGAGGGTGGAGGGAGGGAGGGAGGGAGGGAGGGGAGGGGAGAGGATAATAGGGCAGGAAGGAAGGGGAGGGCAGGATGGAGGGGAGGGGAGAGGAGAGGAGGGCAGCATGATAAGATGAGGGCACATAACATAATGGGGGTAATAAAACCTGGGAAACCACAGACAGGAAGGAAAATAGCCCCTTGACAGCTAGTAGGAAGATACACCTCCTACCCACATTGACCAGAACAGGAGCACATTGCACATTAGCTATTGCAAGTTTTAAGACCCGAATGATGCATGCCAGGGAAATGGGACATGATTATTCATCCTCTCCTACATGTTGAATCCCTGACATCATCACTGACATCATCAACATGTTCTGTCAGAATAATTATTATAAAACGATTTGTTTGGATCCTGAATGGTGATTGGTTGATAGCAGGGAGCACCACATTCCCCACATTCCACAGGTAATTCCTGTTAACAGTTCCATTAGATTCATCAATGCGCATCCACTGTCCCACAGCCAAGCCAGTCAATTTAGAAACATAATCTCCCCCGGAAGAAAGCATCTAGACAATATTTTCCCATGCTACTAGCCTATGCATTTGGTTTTGTACTGTGGGCGTTAATATAAGCCTCTGACCTGTGCAACATGTTGATGTTTTGTGTTGTGATCTCCACCATGCCATGCATATGATCGTGAGGAGACTGACAGCTTCTCTGATCCACAAATGAACTTATCAGGGTCATTAAAACACGTTCAAATGCACATAGTTTGCAGTCATTTCAGCTACTTGATGCAGATCAGGCCCGCATATTATTTAACTATGTTTCTTAAAAAAATACAGTAAAAAATGTGAAATTGTGTCTCAGATACACTCAACTAAAAGAGAAAATGTCTTTATTTCGTCCAGTTGTATACATTCAGTTGTAAATACAGAACTTAGTGTAAAAACGAAATTATTGTGGAAAAAAAGTACTGTTCAACTTAAGAAAAACACACCAAATATAATTCCTTTAATGATATGCTTGACATGGTCCCCCTGTCTTATTGTTCATGATCTGAAAACCAAACGGGATCCTAGATCAGCACTCAGTCTCAGACACCTTGTAAACATGGGCCCAGAAGTACACAGCATATAAAGCCAATAGGTGAAGAGTTGGTGAATAACACTCATGTATCCCAGGGTTAGTTATGTCTAAGAAGAATAACACTCATGTATCCCAGGGTTAGTTATGTCTAAGAAGAATAACACTCATATATCCCAGGGTTAGTTGTGTCTAAGAAGAATAACACTCATATATCCCAGGGTTAGTTGTGTCTAAGAAGAATAACACTCATATATCCCAGGGTTAGTTGTGTCTAAGAAGAATAACACTCATATATCCCAGGTTTAGTTGTGTCTAAGAAGAATAACACTCATATATCCCAGGGTTAGTTATGTCTAAGAAGAATAACACTCATATATCCCAGGTTTAGTTGTGTCTAAGAAGAATAACACTCATATATCCCAGGGTTAGTTGTGTCTAAGAAGAATAACACTCATATATCCCAGGGTTAGTTGTGTCTAAGAAGAATAACACTCATATATCCCAGGGTTAGTTGTGTCTAAGAAGAATAACACTCATATATCCCAGGGTTAGTTGTGTCTAAGAAGAATAACACTCATATATCCCAGGGTTAGTTGTGTCTAAGAAGAATAACACTCATATATCCCAGGTTTAGTTATGTCTAAGAAGAATAACACTCATATATCCCAGGGTTAGTTGTGTCTAAGAAGAATAACACTCATATATCCCAGGGTTAGTTGTGTCTAAGAAGAATAACACTCATATATCCCAGGTTTAGTTGTGTCTAAGAAGAATAACACTCATATATCCCAGGGTTAGTTGTGTCTAAGAAGAATAACACTCATATATCCCAGGGTTAGTTGTGTCTAAGAAGAATAACACTCATATATCCCAGGGTTAGTTGTGTCTAAGAAGGCTAAAAAGGAAGCATGGAATTTCTGACTGACCATACTGCCATGGTTATATACTGAACAAGAAGATGTGAGAGAGCTTCCCTGGTGGCCAGAGAACACAGACCTGGCTTGGGAACCAAACATTTTAGGTTCAAACCCCGCATGTACAGATTGACAACATATGAAATGGAAAGATTAGGGTTTTGTCTGTATGATTACATATGGTTCAAAAGTCCTATGAAGGAAATTCAAATGTGAATTAAATCTGGAAGGAAACATAATGGGGATGTATTCCAATCTGGAGCGAAACATAATGGGGATGTATTCTAATCTGGAGGGAAACATAATGGGGATGTATTACAGTCTATAGAAACATAATGGGGATGTATTCTAATCTGGAGGGAAACATAATGGGGATGTATTCTAATCTGGAAGGAAACATAATGGGGATGTATTCTAATCTGGAAGGAAACATAATGGGGATGTATTCCAATCTGGAGAGAAACATAATGGGGATGTATTCTAATCTGGAGGGAAACATAATGGGGATGTATTCTAATCTGGAAGGAAACATAATGGGGATGTATTCCAATCTATAGAAACATAATGGGGATGTATTCCAGTCTGGAGGGAAACATAATGGGGATGTATTCCAGTCTGGAGGAAACATAATGGGGATGTATTCCAGTCTGGAGGGAAACATAATGGGGATGTATTCTAATCTGGAGGGAAACATAATGGGGATGTATTACAGTCTATATAGAAACATAATGGGAATGTATTACAGTCTAGAGGGAAACATAATGGGGATGTATTACAGTCTGGAAGGAAACATAATGGGGATGTATTCCAGTCTATAGGGACACATAATGGGGATGTATTCCAGTCTGGAGGGAAACATAATGGGGATGTATTACAGTCTGGAGGGAAACATAATGGGGATGTATTACAGTCTGGAGGGAAACATAATGGGGATGTATTACAGTCTGGAGGGAAACATAATGGGGATGTATTCCAGTCTATAGAAACATAATGGGGATGTATTACAGTCTGGAGGGAAACATAATGGGGATGTATTCCAGTCTGGAGGGAAACATAATGGGGATGTATTACAGTCTATAGAAACATAATGGGGATGTATTACAGTCTATAGAAACATAATGGGGATGTATTCCAGTCTATAGAAACATAATGGGGATGTATTCCAGTCTGGAGGGAAACATACTGTGGATGTATTCCAATCTATATAAACATAATGGGGATGTATTCCAGTCTGGAGAGAAACATAATGGGGATGTATTCCAGTCTGGAGAGAAACATAATGGGGATGTATTCTAATCTGGAAGGAAACATAATGGGGATGTATTCCAGTCTATAGAAACATAATGGGGATGTATTCCAGTCTGGAGGGAAACATAATGGGGATGTATTACAGTCTGGAGGGAAACATAATGGGGATGTATTACAGTCTATAGAAACATAATGGGGATGTATTACAGTCTGGAGGGAAACATAATGGGGATGTATTACAGTCTATAGAAACATAATGGGGATGTATTCCAGTCTATAGAAACATAATGGGGATGTATTACAGTCTGGAGGGAAACATAATGGGGATGTATTACAGTCTATAGAAACATAATGGGGATGTATTCCAGTCTATAGAAACATAATGGGGATGTATTCCAGTCTGGAGGGAAACATAATGGGGATGTATTCCAGTCTGGAGGGAAACATAACGGGGATGTATTCTAATCTGGAGGGAAACATAATGGGGATGTATTACAGTCTATAGAAACATAATGGGGATGTATTACAGTCTATAGAAACATAATGGGGATGTATTCCAGTCTGGAGGGAAACATAATGGGGATGTATTCCAGTCTATAGAAACATAATGGGGATGTATTACAGTCTATAGAAACATAATGGGGATGTATTCCAGTCTGGAGGGAAACATAATGGGGATGTATTACAGTCTGGAGGGAAACATAATGGGGATGTATTACAGTCTGGAGGGAAACATAATGGGGATGTATTACAGTCTGGAGGGAAACATAATGGGGATGTATTCCAGTCTATAGGGACACATAATGGGGATGTATTCCAGTCTATAGAAACATAATGGGGATGTATTACAGTCTATAGAAACATAATGGGGATGTATTCCAGTCTATAGAAACATAATGGGGATGTATTACAGTCTGGAAGGAAACATAATGGGGATGTATTACAGTCTATAGAAACATAATGGGGATGTATTACAGTCTGGAGGGAAACATAATGGGGATGTATTACAGTCTATAGAAACATAATGGGGATGTATTACAGTCTGGAGGGAAACATAATGGGGATGTATTCCAGTCTATAGAAACATAATGGGGATGTATTCCAGTCTGGAGGGAAACATAATGGGGATGTATTACAGTCTGGAGGGAAACATAATGGGGATGTATTCCAGTCTGGAGGGAAACATAATGGGGATGTATTACAGTCTATAGAAACATAATGGGGATGTATTCCAGTCTATAGAAACATAATGGGGATGTATTCCAGTCTGGAGGGAAACATAACGGGGATGTATTCCAGTCTGGAGGAAACATAACGGGGATGTATTCCAGTCTGGAGGGAAACATAACGGGGATGTATTCTAGTCTATAGAAACATAATGGGGATGTATTCCAGTCTGGAGGGAAAACGGGGATGTATTACAGTCTATAGAAACATAATGGGGATGTATTCCAGTCTATAGAAACATAATGGGGATGTATTACAGTCTGGAGGGAAACATAATGTGGATGTATTACAGTCTAGAGGGAAACATAATGGGGATGTATTACAGTCTGGAGGGAAACATAATGGGGATGTATTACAGTCTAGAGGGAAACATAATGGGGATGTATTACAGTCTATAGAAACATAATGGGGATGTATTCCAGTCTATAGAAACATAATGGGGATGTATTACAGTCTATAGAAACATAATGGGGATGTATTACAGTCTGGAGGGAAACATAATGGGGATGTATTCCAGTCTGGAGGGAAACATACTGTGGATGTATTACAGTCTATAGAAACATAATGGGGATGTATTCCAGTCTGGAGAGAAACATAATGGGGATGTATTCCAGTCTATAGAAACATAATGGGGATGTATTCCAGTCTGGAGGGAAACATAATGGGGATGTATTCCAGTCTATAGAAACATAATGGGGATGTATTCCAGTCTGGAGAGAAACATAATGGGGATGTATTACAGTCTATAGAAACATAATGGGGATGTATTCCAGTCTGGAGGGAAACATAATGGGGATGTATTCCAGTCTATAGAAACATAATGGGGATGTATTCCAGTCTATAGAAACATAATGGGGATGTATTCCAATCTGGAGGGAAACATACTGTGGATGTATTCCAATCTATATAAACATAATGGGGATGTATTCCAGTCTGGAGAGAAACATAATGGGGATGTATTCCAGTCTGGAGAGAAACATAATGGGGATGCATTCCAGTCTGGAAGGAAACATAATGGGGATGCATTCCAGTCTGGAAGGAAACATAATGGGGATGTATTCCAGTCTATAGGGACACATAATGGGGATGTATTCCAGTCTGGAGAGAAACATAATGGGGATGTATTACAGTCTGGAGGGAAACATAATGGGGATGTATTACAGTCTACAGAAACATAATGGGGATGTATTACAGTCTGGAGGGAAACATAATGTGGATGTTTTACAGTCTAGAGGGAAACATAATGGGGATGTATTGTGTTGGTAAAAATATTAATATGTATTGTGTTGGTAATGTGACTGCAGGAATGGGCTACAAGAACCGTTGTAGAATCATCTGCACTACTGGACAGTTCTTGTCTTTTGGGAACATCTCGTTTGTGATGTCCCCACAATGTTCTCACGAGACTGCTGAGTTGTCTCTGAGATGGATTTTAAGGGTTTGATGTTTGACTTTTGCCTCGCAGTGTCATGGCTAATGGAAATGTAGGCATGGGGAGCCCCTTTCTGCTTATTTCTGTTGACAGACAATTCTTCCAAGTAATTTGTCACAACTACAGAACACACTTCTGGCTGGTGAAAGTGCTCTGTCATATCCTGTCTATGTTACAACAGAGAGCTATTATTAATAATGAAAGTGCTTCAGCAGAGAAATCCCTAGTACAGAGCTGTAGTTTGAGGGTTCTCTACATGGCACATAGAAAAAACACATGAGAAATAAAAGTAAATATGAAGAACACAATACGTAAGTAATCATACAATATACAGGGTCAGTTCAGTACCATATTAACAATGTACAGGGATACCTGCACATCTCTCTCTCTCCCTTTCCATCGTACTCCTCCGATCTCTTCACCCCCCCCCTCTCTCTCTCTCTCTCTCTCTCCTGGTCTCTTCACCTCTCTCTCTCTCTCTCTCTCTCTCTTTCCCTAGTTCTCCCCTGGCCTCTCCATCTATCTATCTCTCCCTTTCCATCGCTCTCCCTGGCCTCTTCACTTCTACTGGCATCTTCCCTCTTCTACCTCTCTCTCTCTCTACCTCTCTCTCTCTCTCTACATCTCTCTCTCTCTCTACCTCTCTATCTCTCTCTCTCTCTCTCTCTCTCTAGTTTAAATCCTTCATTCTAGAAGTTCATTAAAGAAAGCAGGACTGTAGTTGGGCAGGACGTGAGTCATATTCTCTGTGGGGTTCTGGGGTTCTAGATAGCTGCTTTAAGTTCATTGGTTCAACATAACATGCTCTATGTACATACTCCCACATTAGAGCTACCCGGAATATATCCACTACCGTATATCCCCGATAGGAAAGGGTCATGTCATCAAATGTACTGTATGTTTAACAGTTCTCATACGAGTGCTGGGTTGTCACATCCACACACACACACACACACACACACACACACACACACACACACACACACACACACACACACACACACACACACACACACACACACACACACACACACACACACACACACACACACACACACACACACACACACACGGTCTGCCACTGTGAGGATGATCAGCTGTTTATCCTGTAGCGCTGTCTTAGGCGTCTCACGGTACTGCCATTGCAATTTATTGCCCTGGCCACATCTGCAGTTCTCATGCCGCCTTACAGCATGTCTAAGGTACGTTCACACAGATAAGCAGGGACAATGGGCATCTTTCTTTTGGTGGTTTTCAGAGTCAGTAGAAAGGCCTCTTTAGTGTCCTAAATTTTCATAACTGTGACCTTATTTGCCTATCGTCTGTAAGCTGTTAGCATGTTCATTAATTGTTTATGGTTCATTAAACAAGCATGGGAAACGGTGTTTAAACCATTTACAATGAAGATCTCTGAAGTTATTTATATTTTTACAAATGATCTTTGACAGACAGGGTCCTGAAAAAGGGATGTTTATCTTTTGCTGAGTTTAGATACAGACAGACAGACAGACAGACAGACAGACAGACAGACAGACAGACAGACAGACAGACAGACAGACAGACAGACAGACAGACAGACAGACAGACAGACAGACAGACAGACAGACAGACAGACAGACAGACAGACAGACAGACAGACAGACAGACAGACAGACAGACAGACAGACAGACAGACAGACAGACAGACAGACAGACAGACAGACAGACAGACAGACAGACAGACAGACAGACAGACAGACAGACAGACAGACAGACAGACAGACAGACAGACAGACAGACAGACAGACAGACAGACAGACAGACAGACAGACAGACAGACAGACAGACAGACAGACAGACAGACAGACAGACAGACAGACAGACAGACAGACAGACAGACAGACAGACAGACACTGACTGCACCTTAATCTCATGAACTCACTGTAGACAACCATCATGCTGTTCAAAACAAACCTCTCTCACTGGACGTACTGTAGACAACCATCATGCTGTTCAAAACAAACCTCTCTCACTGGACGTACTGTAGACAACCATCATGCTGTTCAAAACAAACCTCTCTCACTGGATGTGCAGAACTTTATGATGTTATAATGTAATAATGTCAAAATGTCATGATGTTATAATGTCATAATATCATAATGTTATAATGTTATTACCTAAGTATTTCATGATTTTTTGATGTACAACATCATAACATGTAATAATATAATAATGTCAAAATGTGATGATGTTATAATGTAATAATGTAATAATGTCATAATGTAATAATGTGATCATGTCTAATGTTATGAGGTCGTGATGTTATAATGTAATAATGTTATGATGTGATAATGTTATAATGTCATAATGTACTAATGTTTTTATCTAATTATTTAATGATGTTATGATGTAATAATGATATGATGAAATAATGTAATAATGTTATGATGTAATAATGTAATAATGTTATGATGTAATAATGTAATAATGTTATGATGTAATAATGTAATAATGTTAGTATGTTATTATGTAACTATTTTATGACATTATGATGTAATAATGTCATAATGGTATGATGTAATAATGTCATAATGTTATGATGTTATGATTTACTAATGTTATGATGTAATAATATTATAATGTTACGATGTTATGATTTACTAATGTTATGATGTAATAATGTCATAATGTTATAATGTAATAATGTCATAATGTTATGATGTTATGATTTACTAATGTTATGATGTAATAATGTTACAATGTTATGATGTAATAATGTCATAATGTTATGATGTAATAATGTCATAATGTTATGATGTTATGATGTTATGATTTACTAATGTTATGATGTCATTATTTTATGACGTTATGGTGTAATAATGTTATGATGTGTGGCAGGGTAGGGGCGGGGCGCTAGAGTGCCTAGTGGTTTGAGCGTTGGGCCAGTAACTGAAAGGTTGCTGAATCGAATCCCAGAGCTGACAAGGTAAAAATCTGTCGTTCTGTCCCTGAACAAGGCAGTTAACCCACTCTTCCAAGGCCGTCATTGAAAATAAGAATTTGTTCTTAACTGACTTGCCTAGTTAAATAAAGGTAAAAAAACATTTTTTTAATGATGTTATGATGTAATAATGTAATGATGTTATGATGTAATAATGTTATGATGAAATAATGTAATAATGTTATGATGTTATGATGTAATACTGTAATTATGTTATGATGTAATAATGTTATGTAATAATATTATGATGTAATAATGTTATGATGTAATACTGTAATTATGTTATGATGTAATAATGTTATGATGTAATACTGTAATTATGTTATGATGTAATACTGTAATTATGTTATGATGTAATAATGTTATGATGTAATAATAGTCAAGGACTAGAGAGACTAGTCAAGGACCATATCACCTCCACCCTACCTGACACCCTAGACCCACTCCAATTTGCTTACCGCCCAAATAGGTCCACAGACGATGCAATCTCAACCACACTGCACACTGCCCTAACCCATCTGGACAAGAGGAATACCTATGTGAGAATGCTGTTCATCGACTACAGCTCGGCATTTAACACCATAGTGCCCTCCAAGCTCGTCATCAAGCTCGAGACCCTGGGTCTCGACCCCGCCCTGTGCAACTGGGTACTGGACTTCCTGACGGGCCGCCCCCAGGTGGTGAGGGTAGGCAACAACATCTCCACCCCGCTGATCCTCAACACTGGGGCCCCACAAGGGTGCGTTCTGAGCCCTCTCCTGTACTCCCTGTTCACCCACGACTGCGTGGCCATGCTCGCCTCCAACTCAATCATCAAGTTTGCGGACAACACAACAGTGGTAGGCTTGATTACCAACAACGACGAGACGGCCTACAGGGAGGAGGTGAGGGCCCTCGGAGTGTGGTGTCAGGAAAATAACCTCACACTCAACGTCAATAAAACTAAGGACATGATTGTGGACTTCAGGAAACAGCAGAGGGAACTCCCCCCTATCCACATCGATGGAACAGTAGTGGAGAGGGTAGTAAGTTTTAAGTTCCTCAGCGTACACATCACAGACAAACTGAATTGGTCCACCCACACAGACAGCATCGTGAAGAAGGCGCAGCAGCGCCTCTTCAACCTCAGGAGGCTGAAGAAATTTGGCTTGTCACCAAAAGCACTCACAAACTTCTACAGATGCACAATCGAGAGCATCCTGTCGGGCTGTATCACTGCCTGGTACGGCAACTGCTCCGCCCACAACCGTAAGGCTCTCCAGAGGGTAGTGAGGTCTGCACAACGCATCACCGGGGGCAAACTACCTGCCCTCCAGGACACCTACACCACCCAATGTCACAGGAAGGCCATAAAGATCATCAAGGACAACAACCACCCGAGCCACTGCCTGTTCACCCCGCTATCATCCAGAAGGCGAGGTCAGTACAGGTGCATCAAAGCTGGGACCGAGAGACTGAAAAACAGCTTCTATCTCAAGGCCATCAGACTGTTAAACAGCCACCACTAACATTGAGTGGCTGCTGCCAACACACTGACTCAACTCCAGCCACTTTAATAATGGGAATTGATGGGAAATGATGTAAAATATATCACTAGCCACTTTAAACAATGCTACCTAATATAATGTTTACATACCCTACATTATTCATCATATGTATACGTATATACTGTACTCTATATCATCGACTGCATCCTTATGTAATACATGTATCACTAGCCACTTTAACTATGCCACTTGGTTTACATACTCATCTCATATGTATATACTGTACTCAATACCATCTACTGTATCTTGCCTATGCCGATCTGTACCATCACTCATTCATATATCCTTATGTACATATTCTTTATCCCCTTACACTGTGTATAAGACAGTAGTTTTGGAATTGTTAGTTAGATTACTTGTTGGTTATTACTGCATTGTCGGAACTAGAAGCACAAGCATTTCGCTACACTCGCATTAACATCTGCTAACCATGTGTATGTGACAAATAAAATTTGATTTGATATTATACTGAAATTAATTCATTTATTTTATCTTTATTTAACTAGGCAAGTCAGTTAAGAACAAATTCTTATTTTCAATGACGGCCTAGGAACAGTGGGTTAACTGCCTGTTCAAGGGCAGAACGACAGATTTGTACCTTTGTCAGCTCAGGGATTTGAACTTGCAACTTTCCGGTTACTAGTCCAATGCTCTTACCACTAGGCTACCCTGCCGCCCCGTAATAATGTTATGATGTAATACTGTAATTATGTTATGATGTAATAATGTTATGATGTAATACTGTAATTATGTTATGATGTAATAATGTTATGTTGTAATAATGTTATGATGTAATAATGTTATGCTGTTATAATGTAATAATGTTATAATGTTATGATGTAATACTGTAATGATGTTATGATGTTATGATGTAATAATGTAATTGGGTAATAATGTAATGATGTAATAATGTTATGATGTAATAATGTTGTGATGAAATGTTATGTTATTGCTAAAGCTGATTCTGCTTAAAGCTCAAATAAAGCAACAGCTGGTCCAAAAGATAAACATTCACTGAAGAATAATGTTACAGGGGAAACAGATTAATATAAAGTCCATCGTGTTACAGGGGAAACAGATTAATGTAAAGTCCATTATGTTACAGGGGAAACAGATTAATATAAAGTCCATCATGTTACAGGGGAAACAGATTAATGTAAAGTCCATCATGTTACAGGGGAAACAGATTAATATAAAGTCCATCATGTTACAGGGGAAACAGATTAATATAAAGTCCATCATGTTACAGGGGAAACAGATTAATATAAAGTCCATCATGTTACAGGGGAAACAGATTAATATAAAGTCCATCATGTTACAGGGGAAACAGATTAATATAAAGTCCATCATGTTACAGGGGAAACAGATTAATGTAAAGTCCATCATGTTACAGGGGAAACAGATTAATATAAAGTCCATTATGTTACAGGGGAAACAGATTAATATAAAGTCCATTATGTTACAGGGGAAACAGATTAATATAAAGTCCATTATGTTACAGGGGAAACAGATTCATATAAAGTCCATTATGTTACAGGGGAAACAGATTAATATAAAGTCCATTATGTTACAGGGGAAACAGATTAATATAAAGTCCATCATGTTACAGGGGAAACAGATTAATATAAAGTCCATTATGTTACAGGGGAAACAGATTAATGTAAAGTCCATCATGTTACAGGGGAAACAGATTAATATAAAGTCCATCGTGTTACAGGGGAAACAGATTAATGTAAAGTCCATCGTGTTACAGGGGAAACAGATTAATATAAAGTCCATCATGTTACAGGGGAAACAGATTAATATAAAGTCCATCATGTTACAGGGGAAACAGATTAATATAAAGTCCATCATGTTACAGGGGAAACAGATTAATATAAAGTCCATCATGTTACAGGGGAAACAGATTAATATAAAGTCCATTATGTTACAGGGGAAACAG
>NW_024608210.1:47500-53556 GCF_018296145.1 Oncorhynchus tshawytscha
TTCTTTCTTTCTTTCTTTCTTTCTTTCTTTCTTTCTTTCTTTCTTTCTTTCTTTCTTTCTTTCTTTCTTCCTCTCTCTCTCCTCCTCTCATCCTCATCCTCATTCCTCCCTCCCCCTTCTCCTCCTCCTGCATCCTCCTCCCATCATTATTTTCCTCCTCCTCTAATAATCCTCATCCTCCTCTCCTCCTCCTCTTCATCCTCCTCCTTATCCTCCAGTGGTTTGTGGTGTGGTAGTTCTCTGTCCCTTGTTACCTCCTCTTCATTGACTGGACAGCTCCTAGTTCTGTGTTCTAATAGAAGACTGGACAGCCTCTAGATCTGTGTTCTAACAGAAGACTGGACAGTCTCTAGTTCTGTGTTCTAACAGAAGACTGGACAGCTCCTAGTTCTGTGTTCTAATAGAAGACTGGACAGCCTCTAGTTATGTGTTCTAACAGAAGACTGGACAGCCTCTAGCTCTAAAGGAAGACTGGATAGCATCTAGTTCTGTGTTCTAACAGTAGACTGGACAGCCTCTAGTTCTAATAGAAAACTGGACAGTCTCTAGTTCTAATAGAAGACTGGACAGCCTCTAGTTCTAATAGAAGACTGGACAGCCTCTAGTTCTAATAGAAGACTGGACAGCCTCTAGTTCTAATAGAATACTGGACAGTCTCTAGTTCTAATAGAAGACTGGACAGCCTCTAGTTCTAATAGAAGACTGGACAGCCTCTAGTTCTAATAGAAGACTGGACAGCCTCTAGTTCTAATAGAAGACTGGACAGCCTCTAGTTCTAATAGAAGACTGGGCAGCCTCTAGTTATAATAGAAGACTGGCAGCCTCTAGTTGTAATAGAAGACTGGCAGCCTCTAGTTGTAATAGATGACTGGACAGCCTCTAGTTCTAATAGAAGACTGGACAGCCTCTAGTTCTAATAGAAGACTGGCAGCCTCTAGTTGTAATAGAAGACTGGCAGCCTCTAGTTGTAATAGATGACTGGACAGCCTCTAGTTGTAATAGAAGACTGGACAGCCTCTAGTTCTAATAGAAGACTGGACAGCCTCTAGTTCTAATAGAAGACTGGCAGCCTCTAGTTGTAATAGATGACTGGACAGCCTCTAGTTCTGTAATTTTTTAAATTTGATTTGATCTTTATTTAACCAGGTAGGCAAGTTGAGAACAAGTTCTCATTTACAATTGCGACCTGGCCAAGATAAAGCAAAGCAGTTTGACACATAAAACACGACAGAGTTACACATGGAATAAACAAACATTCAGTCAATAATAGAGTAGTCAAAGTCTATATACAGTGTGTGCAAATGAGGTAGGATAAGGGAGGTAAGGCAATAAATAGGCCATGGTGGTGATGTAATTACAATATAGCAATTAAACACTGGAATGGGAGATGTGCAGCAGATGAATGTGCAGGTAGAGATACTGGGGTGCAAAGGAGCTAGATAAGTAAATAAATACAGTATGGGGATGAGGTAGGTAGATAGATGGGCTGTTTACAGATTGGCTATGTACAGGTGCAGTGATCTGTAAACTGCTCTGACAGCTGGTGCTTAAAGCTAGTGAGGGAGATGTGAGTCTCCAGCTTCAGAGAAGTGGAAGGAAAGGCGGCCAAAGTAAGAATTGGCTTTGGGGGTGACCAGTGAGATATACCCGCTGGAGCGCGTGCTACGAGTGGGTGGTGCTTTGGTGACCAGTGAGCTGAGATAAGGAGGGGCTTTACCTAGCAGAGACTTGGCGATGACTTGGAGCCAGTGGGTTTGGTGACGAGTATGAAGCAAGGGCCAGCCAACGAGAACATACAGGTCGCAGTGGTGGGTGGTATATGGGGCTTTGGTGACAAAACGGATGGCACTGTGATAGATTGCATCCAATTGGTTGAGTAGAGTGTTGGAAGGTTATTTTGTAAATGACATCGCCGAAGTCGAGGATCGGTAGGCTGGTCAGTTTTACGAGGGTATGTTTGGCAGCATGAGTGAAGGATGCTTTGCTGTGAAATAAGAGGCCAATTCTAGATTTAATTTTGGATTGGAGATGTTTAATGTGAGTCTGGAAGGAGAGTCTTTACAGTCTAACCAGAGACCTAGGTATTTGTAGTTGTCCACATATTCTAAGTCAGAACCATCCAGAGTAGTGATGCTGGACGGGCGGGCAGGTGCAGGCAGCGATCAGTTGAATAGCATGCATTTAGTTTTACTTGCATTTAAGAGCAGTTGGAGGCCACGGAAGGAGAGTTGTATGACATTGAAGCTTGTCTGGAGGTTAGTTAACACAGTGTCCAAAGAAGGGCCAGAAGTATACAGAATTGTGTCGTCTGCATAGAGGTGGATCAGAGAATCACCAGCAGCAAGAGCGACATCATTGATGTATACAGAGAAGAGAGTCGGCCCGAGAATTGAACCCTGTGGCACTCCTATAGAGACTGCCAGAGTTCCGGACAACAGGCCCTCCGATTTGACACACTGAACTCTATCAGAGAAGTAGTTGGTGAACCAGACGAGGCAATCATTTGAGAAACCAAGGCTGTTGAGTCTGCCGATAAGAATGTGGTAATTGACAGAGTCGAAAGCCTTGGCCAGGTCGATGAATATGGCTGCACAGTAATGTCTCTTATCGATGGCGGTTATGATATCGTTTAGGACCTTGAGCGTGGCTGAGGTGCACCCATGACCGGCTCTGAAACCAGAGCGGAGAAGGTACGGTGGGATTTGAAATGGTCGGTAGTCTAGACTGGACAACCTCTAGCTCTAACAGAAGACTGGACAGCCTCTAGAACTGTGTTCCAATAGAAGGCTGGGCAGGCTCTAGGTCTGTGTTCTAATTGAGGACTGGACAGTCTCTAGTTCTAACAGAAGACTGGACAGCCTCTAGTTCTAACAGAAGACTGGACAGGCTCTAGATCTGTGTTCTAACAGAAGACTGGACATTCTCTAGTTCTGTGTTCTAATAGAAGACTGGACATCCTCTAGTTCTGTGTTCTAACAGAAGACTGGACATCCTCCAGTTCTGTGTTCTAACAGAAGACTGGACAGGATCTAGTTCTAACAGATGACTGAAAAGGCTCTAGAGTATGTGGTTCTAACAGAAGACTGGACAGCCTCTAGTTCTAACAGAAGACTGGACAGGCTCTAGAGTCTGTGGTTCTAACAGAAGACTGGACATCCTCTAGTTCTATGTTCTAACAGAAGACTGGACATCCTCTAGTTCTGTGTTCTAACAGAAGACTGGACAGTCTCTAGTTCTGTGTTCTAACAGAAGACTGGACAGCCTCTAGTTCTGTGTTCTAACAGAAGACTGGACATCCTTTAGTTCTGTGTTCTAATGGAAGACTGGACATCCTCTAGTTCTATGTTCTAACAGAAGACTGGACATCCTCTAGTTCTGTGTTCTAACAGAAGCCTGGACAGTCTCTAGTTCTCTATTCTAACAGAAGACTGGACATCCTCTAGTTCTGTGTTCTAACAGATGACTGGACAGCCTCTAGTTCTGTGTTCTAACAGAATAATGGACAGCCTCTAGCTCTAACAGAAGCCTGGACAGCCACCAGTTCTGTGTTCTAATAGAAGACTGGACAGTCTCTAGTTCTAACAGAAGACTGATCAAGCTCTAGAGTCTGTGGTTCTAATAGAATAATGGACAGCCTCTAGTTCTGTGTTCTAATAGAAGACTGGACAGGCTCTAGTTCTGTGTTCTAACAGAAGACTGGACAGTCTCTAGTTCTGTGTTCTAACAGAAGACTGGACAGCCTCTAGTTCTGTGTTCTAACAGAAGACTGGACAGCCTCTAGTTGTGTTCTAACAGAAGACTGGACAGCCTCTAGTTCTGTGTTCTAACAGAAGCCTGGACAGCCGCTAGTTCTGTGTTCTAATAGAAGACTGAACAGTCTCTAGTTCTAACAGAAGACTGATCAAGCTCTAGAGTCTGTGGTTCCAATAGAAGAATGGTCAGCCTCTTGTTCTATGTTCTAACAGAAGACTGGACATCCTCTAGTTCTGTGTTCTAACAGAAGGCTGGACAGCTTCTAGTTCTATGTTCTAACAGAACACTGGACATCCTCTAGTTCTGTGTTCTAACAGAAGACTGAACAGTCTCTAGTTCTGTGTTCTAACAGAGGACTGGACATCCTCTAGTCATGTGTTCTAACAGAAGACTGGACAGCCTCTAGTTCTGTGTTCTAACAGAAGTCTGGACATCCTCTAGTTCTGTGTTCTAATGGAAGACTGGACATCCTCTAGTTCTATGTTCTAACAGAAGACTGGACATCCTCTAGTTCTGTGTTCTAACAGAAGACTGGACAGCCTCTAGTTCTGTGTTCTAACAGAAGACTGATCAAGCTCTAGAGTGTGTGGTTCTAATAGAAGAATGGATAGCCTCTAGTTCTGTGTTCTGAAAGAAGACGGGACAGTCTCTAGTTCTAACAGCAGACAGATCAGGCTCTGGAGTCTGTGGTTCTAATAGAATAATGGACAGCCTCTAGTTCTGTGTTCTAACAGAAGGCTGGACAGCTTCTAGTTCTGTGGTTGTCACGGGCGTCCTCCTCTTCATCTGAAGAGGAGAGGCGAGAAGGATCGGAGGACCAAAATGCGGCGTGGTAGGTGTTCATGATGAAATTTTATAAAGAAAACACTGAACACTGAAACACACGATACAAAAACAAACTAAATAACGACCGTGAAGCTAATGAGAACTGTGCTGACACAAGCAATCAACATAGACAATCACCCACAAACAAACAGTGAAACCCAGCCTACCTAAGTATGATTCTCAATCAGAGACAACTAATGACACCTGCCTCTGATTGAGTGGTGTGTGAGCTGTGGTGTGGGAGCTGTGCTTTGGCAAAGTGGGTGGGGTTATATCCTTCCTGTTTGGTCCTGTCCGGGGGTGTCCTCGGATGGGGCCACAGTGTCTCCTGACCCCTCCTGTCTCAGCCTCCAGTATTTATGCTCTAGAGTCTGTGGTTCTAATGGAAGAATAGACAGCCTCTAGTTATGTGGTTCTAACAGAAGCCTGGACATCATCTAGTTCTGTGTTCTAACAGAAGACTGGAGAGCCTCTAGTTATGTGTTCTAACAGAATACTGGACATCCTCTAGTTCTGTGTTCTAATGGAAGACTGGACATCCTCTAGTTCTGTGTTCTAAAAGAAGACTAGACATCCTCTAGTTCTATGTTCTAACAGAAGACTAGACATCCTCTAGTTCTATGTTCTAACAGAAGACTAGACATCCTCTAGTTATGTGTTCTAACAGAAGACTAGACATCCACTAGTACTATGTTCTAACAGAAGACTAGACATCCTCTAGTTATGTGTTCTAACAGAAGACTGGGCAGCCTCTGTTATTGTAATTTATTCCCTTCTATCTGAAAAACAATAATAAGCCATGCTCTTATCTCCAACAGCAGTATTCCACCACTACAAGCCAAAACCAAGTCATTGCTTCATTTCTAGGATGTCTGTCTTTTTAAAGCCAGGCCTAAATAACGTCTCCTAGGTCTGGTTAGATGGGTTGCTGCCCAGTCAGGCATAAATAACCCCTCTCCTAGGTCTGGTTAGATGGGTTGCTGACCAGCCAGGCCTAAATAACGTCTCCTAGGTCAGGTTGGGTGGGTTGCTGCCCAGCCAGGCATAAATAACCCCTCTCCTAGGTCTGGTTAGATGGGTTGCTGCCCAGCCAGGCATAAATAACCCCCTCCTAGGTCTGGTTAGATGGGTTGCTGCCCAGCCAGGCCTAAATAACGTCTCCTAGGTCTGGTTAGATGGGCTGCTGCCCAGCCAGGCATAAATAACCCCTCTCCTAGGTCTGGTTAGATGGGTTGCTGCCCAGCCAGGCATAAATAACCCTCTCCTAGGTCTGGTTAGATGGGTTGCTGCCCAGCCAGGCATAAATAACCCCTCTTGTTTGGAGACAGGATGTTTACTAAGACACTTTTTCGTCCACCTAGCGTTGATGACCCGTTTATATTTTCATCAACCTGTAAGGGGTCAAATTGGATAATCTGTCAGGAACTGACCCACTGGCTGAGCTCCAACACTAACATAACTTCCATAGCCTATCCTCC